>NW_028301715.1:7878787-8181818 GCF_037042655.1 Diuraphis noxia | reverse complement strand
GATATATATATATATAGGAGGAACAGTGTAATACATATATCTATGTGGAGGGAGTAATTATTATAATATGATATGAAGATTATTAATGTTTTTTGGTTTTTTTTGCGACTAGAAAAATGTCAAATAAAAACCTAATTTTAACTATTAATCAAAAAGTTGAATTCCAATTAGTGTCGCACTATTTTAATTTACTCGTTGACGCGCATATTGTGTGATAACTGTGAGCTTTAAGTTTGACCCTATAGTATAAACTATAAGTAGCCGTTCAGCTGGAGATTGAACTTTCAATATAATGCTTAATCAATAAGGATCAGTTAATCAAACTCAAGTACAATGTTTAATGCCATTTAGTCAAATCAAACTTTGTTTGAATAAACCATTACTGATTAGTGATTAATGTAGAGCTCGGATTTTTTTTTTGTGTTGAACTGTAGTTTTCAATAAATATTTTATTTAAAAAAAAAGTTTAACTTTTTGGTCGTTTGATATTCAATCTACAACAAAATTACATACACTTTTAGTGATATTTAAATATTATTTATCGTTATTAATTATTCAATTAAAACGCATAAACATAAAAACAAATACAATTATATTATATTTATTGAAGAAAAATTTAACATTTATTATAGTCATGTTACTCATGTACAAAAAATTTGTATTTACAAAATGTAGTGTAACTTTTTTTTAATCATGATAATTTTTTATTCTTGTTATCATACAAAAAAAAAATAAATATTTGTTGAAATATTTATCAGACCAATAATGCTATGTTTGTTATTAGTTTTCTACTGCTTTCATTAACATTAATATCAATTATAACATTTTTCATAAATAAATAATTATATCGAAATACTTATAGAGGTATTGAATCGCCTTAAATATTTTATGAAAATAACGGTGAAGTATTTATTATTCGGAATCGTTTAGAAATATATAGTTACTATATAGCTTGACAACATATACGTTCGAGTGACTTACCAAAAAACTTACCTTTTATCAAAAAATGTCTGTATGCGTTTTCTTCGATTCTGAATATTTATAGTATATTATCTGAAAATTGGAATTAAATTGTACAAATAAATTTCATTATCTAAGTGCATATATATATATATATATATATATATATATATTTAAGTTTTTTTATTTTAAGTGGATGTTTATAAGCATCACGTCGTTTTAATGTTTTAATAATTTGTATAACCGATAAACTTTAAATTATTAAACCTTAGCACATAACATGTAAAAAATATATACAATTTTTTTTGCTACATTAGTTTTATTATTATTGGGTACTTAGTGTCACTTAGTTCTTTGTGTGTGTGTGTGTGTGTGTGTGTGTGTATATGAACATTTTTTTAAACACTATTTTCATCATTAAACTCTAGGCATATAATTATTTCTTAAAATAAAAAATAATCGATAGTTAAATAGGTACAGTATTAAATTTATTTTGCCTAGATAATAATAAATTATAGAATGTTGCCTAGGTATAAGTTTGTTTAGTAATTATGTTGTTACGCAATTAAGCATAATGTATCACAACAAAAATTAATTCATCTTTTAATTTTTTTAATGTGATTTAAATGTTATGAGTTGAACCTCATCGTTATAACTGTTAATTTAATTTTAAGCTTAGAATTCTGTAATACAAAATTTCTTCAACGAATTTTATCGAATTCATCATATTGTGTAATGAAAAATATTATTTATTTGCCTAGTGAATGTTAAATGATTTTCATTACTTTTTAATTCCATGCGAAAATTCGGTAATTTTAAATTGAAATCGTTTCATTCGTTTTATTCAGATTTTAATAGTTTATATTTTCGTACAGATATATTATTCAACAATTTAACATGGCATGATACATAAAAATTGTATACCCAGAGGTGTTGATAATTTTATCGATATCGGTAATTTATATGCTTCAATTATAGAACCAGCAGATACATTTAGATTAAAATAAGTACGCTACTATACGTATATTTAGAACATAGGCGTAGGTACGTAAAAAACATGTGACTATTATACGATTTTTTTGGTATTAATTTTTTTTTACCATGATTTTGCTATTATTTCGTTGTGTCTTTTTGTGTTGTGTAACATTGTCCGATACATTTACATCTCTATAAGTGAGTTATCTTACAATAGTAAATTTCGCTTTTCATGTCGGCCACAAAGAGATAAAAGAATAAAAAGAGAGAAAGAGGTAAAACAATATCAACAGTCGTAATGGCGTCTTGTAGGCGGCCATGAGCCATAAAGTCCTGAAAGGGCGCAATTCCAGAGAGCTGACGTTGACCTAGTTTCGAATATACGGAAAACGAATGTGGCAGCGGGGCAGATATGTATGATAATATACAACACATATTAAAACACCAACCACACCCCCCCTTTTGTGTACTTTCACTGGTTTTGTATTTTCGAAAGAAAAAATTAGTATCTATTTTTACATATATAGTGTGTATTATTTCTTCGCGCACGCGTTGTTTATATGTTTGATTTATATTTGTTTTTGATATTTTTATATTATTAAGGTGGAAAAATGATATATTTTCCTCAAATTCTGTCTTTATATATCGCTGCAAATTCATAAACGTGATATAAAATAAGAAGTAAGTTTTCAACTTGAAAAAAAAAATCAATCTTGTCTTTGTGTGAAGTATTCGAACCATGTATAAGTGCTTGTTAACAGAAGCGGATTGATTTAGCATTCGATTTTTTTAAATAAATTTTTAAAATTAAAAGTTGTTCAATACACAAAGTTTTCAAATATATATTTCGAATTATTTCATTAGATTGTAAATACACTTCAGTTATTATTCTGAATGTAAGAATATTTTTTTTATTTATATTTATTATTTTGAATTATCATTTTTTCGGTATTGATGTTAAAATTTATTTACAATTTATTTCATCTCAAAAATGATTATTCTCGGCGCTATGTGAATTTCTAATGAATATACTAAAAAAATATGACCAATATTGATTAATACAATTGCAATATACAGAAATTAATCTGTAGGATTATTATGTACAAAACTCAATTTAAATATTGCCTACGTATCGAATTAATGCAAATATGAAAACAACTCATTTTATTTACACATAGGATAATATTATTTGCATTAAAATGCAATTTATCTAATATAATACCTCTGTAAAGAAGTCTGTTTATTTATAACAAACAGCTGTTGGCATAAAGAAAACGGTAGATACCTGTCTACTTGTAACGATTGATGAAAACGTGTGATATACTCGTATACCTAGTGTTCCGGACCTTCCGGTATAAAAATGTAAAACACGATTTTCGAAAATATGCGCTGCAAATGTATAGTGGGGACTGTGATACCTAATGACATTGTCCCGGTCGGTTTTTAAAAATAAATAAATAAATAAAAAAAACCCGTATATATATATATATACACGTATCGTTAATAAACTACCGCAAATAGGAATTCTCTCTAGTTCAGTTTTACCTTTTACGTACACTTGTTGCGTTATACTTACCTACACATGCCTCGCTATACATCATAATGTATATTTTTTATATTTTTTAAAGTTTATTATGGCTTCAACAACACAGGTTTTTAGCCTATTTTAATCATAATATATTATACGCGTTTATAATAATATATGATGATATACATCGAAATGATCCTGTGAGTTCAATGTAGTAAAAAATTCAAAAATTCAAAGTTAATAAAAAAAAATTTGCCTCGACATTTGAGTATAATATCTCTGTTGGTTTCACAACATTTTCACATATAATGTTATATATAATATAATATATATATATATATCGTTGTGCGTACTTGTATAGCATATCATAATACGTATTATGTGCTTTTTGTATAATTATTATTTATTGTTAAATAAATATTTTCATAATGAATGCGTATTACGACAAGACGTGAAAATCTCAATTCCTACCATGATAGAACATGCAGGTTGGTGCATAATATATTTTCTTAGTTTTAATATGTTTTATTTTGTCTATGTAAAATGTTTTCACAAAAAAAAAAAAAAAAACATTACTATTGACTCGATACAAGTTTCAATACAAACATTTCATATTTTCTCAAGACAAACCACTGTTTATCTATTCACTATTTGTGGATATAATATATGTGCATATATTTTTTTTAAATTGGTTGATGTTTTCATTAGTTTTACAACGTACTATGATGAATGCATTTTCGTTAAAAAAATAAAAATTAAACCTATCCCACTGAATATGCATGTCATAAATATTATTATATTTGTATAAAATATAGAAATATCATAATTTTTTATACAAACTATAAACAACATTGTATTTACATAGTTAAAATATGATGACCGCGTTATGTCATTCGTTTGATGGAAAACATTTTGTATTCCAATCTGAAAATTACAAATTACCAATCCCACTTCGGCCTAATCATTTAAAAAAAAAACCATACTTAACCGTAATTTAAAATACGTTATCAGAATCACAACGTTCCTGGCACGCCAAGCTAAATCTTTAATTCTCAACTTTCAGCCCATTAATTTTCGATTAACGTTGATCGAGTAAAACCGTATACATATAATAATAATAATGTTGTTGTTGTTGTACCTACTACAAGACGTTTATCATAATAACGCATAATATGTATCGGCGACCACAATACTGATTTTCCCCTTTGTAAACGCGTACCTATTGTATTTTGTTTTGGTTCTCCGTCTCGTGTTAAGCCCTGATAAGGTGGAAATTTGTTTTTCTCCTTTGCGCTCGTTTAATATAACATTACAATGTCTACGGTTAATAGTTTCGCTGCAACAGACACTACGCGGCCGCCGCCGTCACAATGGTGCCGAGTCAATATTATTATATCACACCACAATATCATAATATAGTGATCAGCAAACGCATATACATACAATTATATGTATATTATAAACGTATTTATGTAAAGTTCAACGAGCCACAGACAATACAAATTTAATAATAATAATTGACAATTCCGCGCAACATAATATTAACATTGATGTAACGATTGTAACGTAACAATTATTGTAAAGTTTGACGGCTTTTTGGGTCGCTATTATCGTCCGAGAATTAATTCCAATCGATTTCCTTAGGACGCGACCGGTACACATATAACGTGCGACAATAATAATATCATAACCGTTTAAATCGGCAATAACCAATGCTCGAGACGACGATATCCGTCCGGAAAAACTTTCGATTGTTAGATTTCCATCATCATCGTATTATTATATTACTATGGTGGCGCCGCTAGCTGCTGCGACATAGTTCTCGTCACCGACGTCCTTATCCGTTTCATACCGTTGTCCAGACGCGATTCCATGATGGGTGTGAGGAGGGGTATGAGGGTCCTCATTTTTGGAAATGTCATATAGAGGTATCTATAGTATGCATTTAATCAGTAATAGTTCCGACAGTTTAGAAATACAAAGAAAAATTTTAATATGATCATCAAATCGTATCTATATGTAATGTGTTTATATATCTATGGCATCAAGTTCTAAAATTTTTAGTGGCCAGTTGCTTTAGGGCGGCATTGAAATTTTCTCTCGAGGGCGGAAAATATCTAACAGCGGGTCTGCGTCGTCGGCTCTAGACTCTCCTACTTCCGGATTCGTACAAACTCGGTATCCGCAATCATTATCCTATCATCGCCGTTATCATTACTATTATCACCGACGTGCCCGTCGGCTACTCAATTATAATTAGTGCGCTTGTCGCGGGCTCGTTATCACCGTTTTTTCGCCGTTCCGAGATCATCACAGGCGGTGGTTGTTGTGCCACCACTTTATAATATATACATCTAAGTATAGAGTGTATCAATTTTGGGCGTAGGTTGCAGTGCTTCCAACGTGTTTGCACGTATACTCATATTCAATGACAACTCACTCGTGCGTGAGCATATAGCTATGTTGCAACGGTTGTATTATTGTGTTTAGCGTTTTCAAAAGAAAAGCCCCGCGGTTCTCGAACATGATAATAATACTGGTGGGGGGGGAGGGGCACGCGGCTCCCGGGTGAGTCTCTTGTGGCTCTTGGCACCAAACTTAGAATAAAATTAATTCATACCATACAAAAAACACTTCTCAAAAGTAACATTCCATTTCTTAATGTGTCCCTACCTGGACAATAATGCTCTGTGTAGTGTAACAAATGTTTTTTTATTTTATATAAAATTAAAAATATGTTTTCATTTTATAAACATACCTACCTATCTTAAAAATGTGGCTCACTTCGAAACAGCTTCATTTGCGGCTCCCGAAATTAAGGTTAGTGGCCATCTCTGTAATAATATATTATACGCAAAAGTTTTACATATTTTCCAAGAGAAAGAAAATGTAATATATGTATAATATCGAAAACGAAAAACGGGCCACCTACGAGGTTTCTATATTGTTATTTTAATAAATATTTAGTTTATATGATATTTATAACATTATAATACTCACATTTGCTCGATACTGGAAGTATCGACTTAGGGAGTACATTTATACTGCTATACGTTAAAAAAGTAAAACAAAATTGCAGTTCGAGGGAAGAAACGTAGTTTATACAAAACGGTTTATCACATTATAATATATATAACAGTGATGGCAAACTTGCGGCTCGCGTCTTATTATAAAAAAAAAACTCATATTTTCTTATTAATGATAAAATACCATAAAATTACAAATATTATAAAATGTATTTATAAAAATTTGGGATCTTGATATCATCATTGTATTTATCCAATATCCATGTGGCTCATGGACGTATTCATATTGGCCACCACTGATTTATGAGTAGGTACTATACATATGACATTAATGGCGATTCGTCTCTATAGTATATATTGTTAAGAAATTATGATAATAGTAATAAAGCTATTAGAAACGATAATCTACACACGTAACAAGTCAACACGCATATTGTGCGAATTACAATAGTACCTATATGTACAATAAAACATTGTTAAAATGTAAAGAAAAAACTAAAAAGTATAAACTGTGACTATATATATATAATGTATTGCTGCAGCTATTATATAATTTAATATATATATACTCAATCCGATAAATTTTCCTTAGGCAATTTTTGTACGAGGTACGACATTTTGTGGAAAGCCAATGGTATTAAATTATATATTAATGCGTATTGCATTTCAATTTTTCATTTTTGGGGTAACCTAGTTAATGTTATTTTTTGAGTAAACCGCGATTAACGCATACCTGCAACCTCTTGGTCGATTACTGTAATCCCGTATATCGGCGAATGAAATCATGCGGAAGTAATATAATGTTATTAGTTTATCATTTTTTTTTTCAATTTATCGTTGTTTGATAATGTATACAGATTTATAATTAATTAAAACACATGATATTATACATATTATGTAGAAGCGTCTATATGTGTATATATATGTATATGTAATAACGCAAAAATGGAAATGTAAAAAATAAAATAAAAATAGAATAAATTATTGTAATTATAAACATAAAATATAACCAAGAGGGCTCTTGCCAATAATTATATTAAAATTATAATGATTGGTCGAGTTAATGTTAAAGGTCCGTGTTGTTCCCTACACTGATGAATCAGATGTAAATATTAAAATCGTGCTATTGCAGCCTTCCTCTCGATGGTCAGAGGGCTCTTGAGGTCGCAGAACTTAAATCAACAAATACACCGTACGATACACAATTGCACGCAAAATATGTCTACAACTAAATAATCGCAATTAACATAAAATATCGTATTAATGCTTTACCTGATTCGCAGCTGCCTGTAATATGCTGTAAAAGTACTATAGGCGACACGACTCGATTATTACTGAAAACACTCGAATCGAAATAATGAAACGCACCGATTATTGCTCAACATAATAGGAGTCCAGCGGTCGCTGGCAGGATTCGGTATTGGGAGGTTGTGACTACCGTGTGGATGGTGCTCGTGCACTGATGACAGGAGACGACGTGGTCAAGCCCGGCCAGAGCCGCAGGCGGGCGCCCATCAAAGACATCTGCGACTCCAAAGACTTGGCGTTGTCCTTGGTCACAGAGACCCTTATTATTCGACTGTCCCTTGTCTCCGGTGGCACACGAAACAGCTCACACGTGTTCCTCCAGATCGTCACAACTGCGTATAAAAAGTTCGTGCGTGATCAAATAATGTAAATCGTTCCTTTCGTCAGTGTTTATTAATGGTGTTTTTTTTTTTTTTGATTTTAAGTCTTTTAACGGTTATCTGCCTGCGACAACTCGACCGTTGTTTGTTTTATCGAATAGTTACATAACATACAGTCATGATAGGTGTGAGCATATCATTGCATATCATATGGCGGCGCGGTCATCTCGTTGAGCTCTGTCGAAAAACATCGTCGCGTGCACACAAACAAAATGATTCCGTAGGTATCCAATTAAATATATATATATATATATGGGTAGGAGGTATACACAATAATGATAGGCTCTGTGTTTGATTTTTGTAAAATAAAACCATATTATTGTATACTTAGGTACTAGGCAGGTAAGTAAAACGTTTATTTTTTTTAGTGTTTTACTCGCGATACGAGCTGCAGTAATCTGCTAAGTGTTGATTTAATTGCACGTCGTGTTCGTATATATATACAGCATTATTGCGCACAAATTAATCAAACGAATTTTCGTCAAACAACCATAATATTATACATAGGTTGCGTATACCTGCAGCCATATATATATATATTATTATTATTATCATTTTAATGATATGATATGAGGCACGCGGTCTTTATTATTTGCTCGTTGCGTGGGTATAGTACGGTGGCTGAATCAGATTACCACCGACAACCAATTAAATTTTCATTACGTGTAGGTACTATATTATAGCGTTGGGTACGGTACCTCTATGTACACGACAAACAATTATTATATACAGACAGGCCGCCGATGGCGAGTTTACAGTATTGTGATGTACATTACGATAAAAAAATAAAATAAAATAAAAAACAATTATATGCCGATATGCGTTCAAAAGCGTACAAATATTTATATATTTAAGTTTAATATATATTTATTTATTTCATCGACATTACATTTTTATTTTTACAAGTAATAAACAATCTGCATCAATTAATGTTAGACACGAAAAAAATGTGTGATAAAAGTTAACTGGTCGTGATGAGGTCTTGTCGAGAGAAGCCACGCCCGTTGATAACACTTTCTGTTATAGGTTGATAGTAGATTTATTTTTTTATCGACACCGAACAAGACGGTTTTTGACTGCGAGGAAGCGACGTCCGTGATGTGTGTTAGGTGTACACGCGCGTATTACTCGTACCTACCTATGTACATAGTACTATTGTATGTCACGTCTAGTAAACTTTTGAATCGAAATCCAATGCATGTGATTAGGTAGGTATACGTAGTGGTTGTTGTAATTACGTACACTCTTATATATGACCCCTGGGATGGTGTGAGCTGCTGATTACGAATTGTAAACCGTCACTTAAAACACTATATACATATAGGTGTATGCATATAATACGATTACCATTTTCCCATTACCGATATTATTATTGTTGTCGTTACTTTTTAGTTTTTCCATCATAAATAATAATAATATTACCGTAATATCAAATGTCGTGATCTAATGCACGCGTGCTAATCGTTAAACTTCAATCGGAGCACTATATTATCTAATATTATAATAGTCTCATCTCCATTCTTGGTCCTTATATGCATGATATATGTTCAGCCATCTGATTCAAGTGACTAAATACAGAATGGCTTAATAACCACGCCCAACCCCGTTAAGTAACAATACATTTTTTATTTTTTTTATTTCGTAATTCGTGAGTTTATTATTACAAACACACTTTGAGAATTACTTTCATGTACATAGGTACTTAGATTTTTTAAGCTATCATTGGAGAGTTCTATAATACATACTAACTTTTTTTATTTTCTTATGAATTATTGTGTGATGGATATCAATCGAAATTTGAACTAGCGGCTTCTGTTTTATTAAAGTTTAAGCACTAATTACTGAATGCCTAACCTAACCTAACCTACTTGATTTGAAAATTATATAGATTTACTAAAATCTTGCAATATTTGTAAAACCGTTTTGAGTTTAAAAAGTTCTATTGGCTGATTTTTTATACGACAACATAATATATATAAAATAATATCCTTTTTTTACCGAGCAGTCTTTTGTAATATAAAGTTAAACAACTCAGAAACTACTCGTTAGAATTTCGATTTATGTGCGTCAACATTTTTAAAATACCATCTAATAAAGTATTTACTGCAAAAAATATGCTTCTCATTTGAAAAATATAAAGTTTTTTTTCACCACAGAATACACTCAACAATATAAAAAATGCGCATTATTTAAAGATAACGAGGAGGACATACGCTTTGTGAATCACCCTGCCGTATATTATAATAGTATAATCCTTATAAGTACATTAAAACGTCATGGAAATTAATAATTAAACTTTTAATATATTTACTATATAAATTAACTGCATAGGATGTTATATCTGATCAAGAAGTGACCCAAGTTCTCTCGGAAAACCGAAATTTAAAAAAAAAAAATGATGTATATATACAATAGTTATTATAATATGCATTCAACTGACAATAATCCTAGCAAAGGTGGTATCGTTTTGATTTTTGTAAGCATGATGTGTGGGTAAAAATAGTTTACGGGTCCCAAATTCAAATACGCGATAAGATTATATGACAATATCTCTGCACGTACATTATTTGCATAATAATCACACTAGAAGTAGTTTTTCTTTCGAATAAAGTCATATAATATTTGTTATTTCGAACACATTATAGTACGACTGTCGATAAAATACCAATAATAATAATAATGTAATGCATATTATGCGTAATTCGTATACAAATTTATACCACACTTTCTGCGTATCTCGGTTTACTCGTTTTGGTGGTTGATATGAATAAAAACAACATAATATATCGAGCAATATATATGTAGATTTTAAAGGTGTCGCAGTAATTTTCATCGTGAGCTTCATTCCGAATTGAGTTTCATATTATTTTATCAAGCCGAGTCGAAGATGTTAAATTTTGATCGTTTCGTCTCAAAATGTTTACAATAACATTATATCAATATTTATTTTAAGTATTCGATAGCAATATCGGTTCACTTGCTTTTGGGACACTCTAAAGTGGGATCACATTTTTTTATTTTTATTATTCACAACATAATAACCAAGATTTCTGCCAAACCTTAACAGAATATTGTTTGATAAAAGGACTCAATTATTATCTATTCAGAGATAAATATTCAAAATTATTTAATTATTTTTATATCTTATGAGGATCAAAACACCCAAATTATTTGTATTTTACAGGTTTAAATTAATAACTAGCCACTAGGTGTGTAATATTTAAAAATCAAATCTTAATCATCACAGCGAGTAATAATTAATATAATTTTTTGGTAGAAACACAATAAGTAAAAATAGATTAAAATATACCTAACTGACTAAGCCATTTTCACACATATTTTTTTTTTTTTATACGATACTAGTAAAGTAGTAACTAATTTAAATATCAATTTGGTATTGTGCTTATCAACACATCAGTTGTATTTATTGTTTTCTTATAAAATTCGAAAAAGAATATTTATCTTGAATGGTGAACTATGAATTTAAGTAGGCTTAATATTATATTGTATTACATTGAATTCTATCCGTGAGATAGGTAAGCGCTATTTGAAAAGATTCAGTGTTTGGCTAATTTATATTTTTTGGATTATTTAAGTTAATGAATAGTTTTGGTAAAAAAAAATGAAAAATGCTTCGACCGGGGAATTTATTGAATACCGGCCAAGTGATATTACATTTCAAAAACGTAAACTTGGCATGGCAGTGGCAGAGTTTGTACTATTGATAAATTATTTTTCGAGAGCGCCGCCGGTGTGCCGAGAAACGATACTTTCTGTGTTCTGATACGAGTATTTTGTCATCAATCATCGTTAACCGATTAATAATTGATCATCAAGGTTTCATTTCTGACCATTAAATTGGTTACTCTTCTAACGTAACTGGCTGTCTAGTTTCAAAGCTGTGGACGTATGGGAAATTTACGAATCAGAAATAAAACTTGGCAACTAAATTCTAAATTATTTAGAAAATATCAAATAATATCATACCCATGCGCGCACTACCTTTGTGGAGCTCTGAGTGGGACATATTATTATATCGCTCTGAAATCAATTTTTCGTTGATAATTGCATATGATGCATTCGATTACCGATTTTCATGTATAGTAATTGTTACAGAATTTTCAATTTCACATTGCTATTGTGCATATTATATGGTTATGTATTGTTTTTTTTTTTTTTTTTTTATGAAAGTGAATAAATTCAATTAAATTCCTTTGAAGTGTTTACGACATTTTCACTATCATTTTATTTTAAATCCGCATTCATCGTGTGATTTTTGATTTAATTGTAAATTAAACGAATTAAATTATCGTTGAATAAGTAGGTTTATTTATGAAACCAATCCGAATTCGAAACAGAAATTTAAATTTAAGTTAGCATAGCAGGTAATTAATGTGCTGTCACAAATGTTTGTGTGCTTCGTGCATTCAGTTTGCCAAATGTTGTCAACTATAGTCTCGCGTTTGTTATATGCGTATTAATCAAATATATTTATAAAAAAAATTTAACGTTTCGATTGTAAATATTTGCACTTTTTTAATTTGATTTGCTGTTTACACGTATTAATTCGATGAGACATTTCAAAAATAAAATGTGTAGGTAGGCCAGTTTTTAATCATACTAGTAAACATATTATAGTCATTACCTGCCTACTCAAACTCAATAAATTAACGTTTATAATTATATGATTCAACTTAATGTTGCGCAAACAATAATGCTTATTTTTTGTAAAAACATCATTTTAGAAGCATTTCGGCATATTTACTGTAATAAAAAATTATAATTCTTTTATTCTACTCTGAAAATGAAAAACTACTCGACTAAATTATCAACTATGAATTTAGAATAAACGAGTCACTTTTGTAACTATTCGAGTATACCCTTTGATATATAAGGATACCTGTGTTAATTATAAGTTTTTAAAATATTTTTCATGATGAAATTGTATTTTTTAATACCTGCAAGATTTAAATACGATTGCACTTGTGGTGTTGAAAATAATTTTTTAATAATTATAATATAAATGTGTTTAAATTGAACGCGTTTGTGTATTGTCTACATATACAACGTACTGACGTAAATGCTAAATAGCAAATGTGTTTTGTATAATTTAATTAGTATCAGCTTGCTAGCGCTGTAAAACGTAAAAACAAATAATTTGGGTAAAAAACGACGATTATAACTTAATATCATGGATTGAAATATATATTTTAATTTTGCTTATACCTTATCTACAACAAATCTAAAATTCCCAGTCAGTATTCATATTCAAATTAAATTCCATTAAATATATTTATAATTAAATTCGTTTGAAGTGCCAAGTATTATATAATTTTAATTGTAAATCAAATTCTTCAGGACTTGTAAGCTAAAAAACTAAACTACTGCTGTTCAATAAATTCGAACTAAATTACTTATCAGTTATCATTTATATTCGGTGTTTATAGATTTCTTAGAAATTGTTTAACTTGAAATATAAATACCTATTTAGTCTGACACTACGTTAAAAAAAAAATGTTTAATACGATATTACCTTGTTTCAAGATCTAAGCACTGTTTATATACAGTCACAATCGGATCCAAGAAAAACACCGAGTCCTTGAAATATATAGATACGTTAATTATAATTTTACAATGCAACATCACGTTTTACGTAATGTTTTAAAATATAACATAATATTTGTTACCGACATCAACCGTGTTCAATTCGTGTTCAACTAATAGTTTACGCACAATTAGTATGCATAATCAAATATAATAATATTTAAAAATATATTTAACTGAAAATACTCTTTGAGATCGAACCTATTATCAATAATGCCTTTATAATATAATGGTTGTCTCGATTGAACAATTACAAACGGAGTACAGCGGCGAGAGATTTAAGTTGTCAAATCGCAAACTTAGTACTATTTATTTTTAATATAAAATATCAAACGCGTAATTTGATCACGTTCAATATCTTATACTAATCCAGATTAGAGTATTATAAACGTAATTCCACGTCTAACGAACGAAATTTACAAATCTAGAAATCCAATGCAATATGCCATTTGACTTACGTGACGTACAAATATTATATAATATCAGTGACATCTTGTGTTTTCAAAAACCGTAATAAATCGAGTGATTTTCCAATGGTCGTTGCTTTTGCAGTATATATAATCGAGTTACCAAATACAATAATTATTATTAATCTAAATCAATCTAAATATATCTACATTTATTAGAAAATATTTTAAACAGGACTTTAATTAAATAATAATATAATTACGCAGTGCTTACCTATAAGGACATTATCAATTATATTATATTATATATTTTATATTTTGTAGTTTAACACGCTTACATCAATATACGTGAATAAAGATGATTTCCAGTAAAAAATAAATAAAAATAATTCATCAATCATCAATATTATAATATGTCTTTCCCGAGATAATGGTGTATTTCAAATAAACCCTTCATCATGATGTGTAAGTATATATAGTGTTGTATCGAAAAATACATAACAGATTGATATTGATGAACGGATTCGGCTTAGGTATATGATGGAATATTTTTTATTGGTTTTATTGAATTCAGAAAAAATTATAATATCGAATATCGCCTGCCGGATCATATTATATACGTATAGTGTATTAAAAACGAAAGTAAAACCATATAATATATATATATATATAAACGAAATTCGAGTCTAATAACGGTGTAGGACTCTATGTGTGGATGACGGATTGTCGGTCATCCGTCGATTGTTCGTATATCACAGGCGCGTGTAAAAAATCGTATTCCACCCCCCCCCCTCCCCCACCACCAACCCATCCACCCACTATCACGATGCTCGGCGTCATGCACTCTCCCTATAAGTCGGTCACTTATCGAGACGATAATATATAATACAGTGTTGGATTCGTTTTCTTAAGGGTCGTTCGCCAAAGATTGATGATCAGCCAGAGATAATACTTGATGGATTATTGTTATTAGAGCTTTTCATTTAATTAAAAACTGTAATTATTATCGCGTAACTGCGATATATTATCCCGAAGATAGGTATTTGAGACGTGCACCACTATTATTATGAAAACAAAGTTTTACTGTTATCGTTTAAATCTCCATGCAGGTTCGTATAATATTATAATGGAAATTATAAACATAATTATACGAAGCTAATATTGTATCAAATTTCTGTTAGGTACCTACCTAGGCGTGTGTGATAAAAACGAAGCCAATAAAATTATGTTCGACCGTGAAATTCTAGACTTGGTTGTTTTTATTAAAAAAATTCACTCATCAAAATGGAGTCCAGTGATTTGCTTAGTGAGACAATACAATATAAATATAATACATTTCTTCATAGTTTATAATTTAACCTAATAATTGATATGATATACGTATTATGATTTGTTGTAGTACTGCAGGGTCGAGTTAAATGTCACCATTTTAGTTGTTCCTGTAGAACATTTCGTTGGAACACTGTTCATATGACGTACCTAATTCAATAAATGATTTTATACCACACAAACTATTTACACGACAGTTTGATTAAAATCCAAGAAAATGATGTCACACAATTTTCTTCTTTTATTAATCTATACACCGTGACGGAGATCGATGAAAAGTTTACTATAATAATAGAATGTAGGCAGACTTCTTGAAAACATTTCGTTTGTTTTATGCGTGGTTGAGTATTGTATAAAACCGTTTTTTTTTCGTTTTAATCGATTGCATCCGTGTGTATTTATCATATCCACCTACTGCAATGTTCCTATAATATGTTTTTTTTAATTACCACGGTGGTTATATGCACTTATATATATATTAAGACACGGCTGCAGCGGTTATAAAATAAAAATAATAAATCATTCATAGAGAAGTAGGTGCGAAAATGTTTTTTTTTTTTTTTTATCACATCGTACTAAACACTTTTTTCACGGCTAAAGACGAGGCGCGTAGTCTGTCTCGAGTGTAAATATTATGTACACGTATACGATTGGTACGTCGCTCAAATAGTATATTATTATTGTGTTGACTGCACGCGTAAATGCGTTGGAAGTTGCTGCTGCAGGAGATACTCTGTAAATTGTATACGCAATGAACACGTACACTGAACCATTTGTACGTACCACGTTATAGATGTAAGCTATTATACAGATGTACCCAAGCATGAGTTTCAAACAATATGCAATATATGAAGCCGACTTGCAGCTCGACGTGTAATAATTTAATGTCTAATCACCGTGTGGCGAACGGTTAACAATAAGTTTAGATACCTTTACGTCAAAGTTTCTAGGAAACAAAACGCAGCCTGTGCTTGGGCATTTTTTTTTTTTTCATTTCGTGCACAACGCAAACTTCTGTAAGTTCTTCTATGTACTGCAGTGCTGTTAAAACTTGTGTATCATACTTATACTGTTATATATATATTATATAGTATTAAATATTATACGCTTATACTGGTACGTTGTGAGTTTAAGAGGGCGCTACACCCGTTTTGTTGTCTCAATCTTACAAACGCGTAACATGACAAATTTACGCTCAACAGTTCACGTTTTACTCGGTTAGCTTAGCAATAAAATTAGAGTAAATAGACATATTATGAGACTTGCTGGGTACGAACGTTATCTGTGTTTTGTCGGAAGTATTTTTACGGATAATTCAGTTTTTAAGTGAGTTATGAGCATTTTTATTTTACAATTTACTATACGCGCAGTGGTGGACCTAGGATTTTGTTTTGTTTTTTTTTTTTCGGCGGGGGGCAATATTTTTTAACCATCAGTACAAGATAAGACGTTACTTTATAGCAGCTTTCACGGTTGACTTGTAAATATAAAGTATAATACAATAATTATAAATATTAAGTATCAAAACAAAATCAGAAAACTGAATTTTTCCTGAACCGTGATTATAAGTTTTACTTCACAGTTATATTCTTACACATCTTATGGGCCCAGGCCCCTCTGCCCCACTTAAATCATCCGCCACTGTATACGCGCATAACTCACTTGAAAACTGAATTATCGTAAAAATATTTCCAACAAAACACAGATAATGCTATTACCACCAAGTCAATAGGTCTATTCACTCCAATTGTTAAGCTAAATTTGCCATGTTAGGTACGCGTTTGTAAGACTGGGACAACAAATACGCGGGCGTCGCGCCCTCTTTAAAAACACTGCCACGTCCATTAAACTGTAAATTAATAATAGTGATAGTGAACTACTATATATCATTATTATATATGATCACGAGTACTATGTAATTTTATTTTATATGGAAAAAAATAAAAATCGATTTCATTGATATCACTGTTATATTATAGTTTATATATGTATATATATGTTTTGTAATTCCAATTTTATTAACATTCAATTATCCTTAAAAGACTTTTTCAAAACTAGTATATAAAGTAAAATACTTTATAAGGTTAAAAGTATATAATATATTGTATATATGATATGTATATGTTAACTATATAATAATATGTTATGATATTTTATGTATTATACCAAATACGAAGGCGTATTGTGTGCGTGTGTGTGTGTATTCTCACTCGGCGGGCGACCAATTACGTTGCAATTATTATTATCGTTGTTGATATATTTTACAGTATATTAACGAAGAAAGTTCCAATTTATACAATATGTTATGTACGCGTTTACTTTCGATGTTTTAATATTTTTTCCCGGAGTAGAATCTAATTAAAAAGTTTCAATTGAGTTATCGATTTACCAACCAACTTTGAATAATCGGAACCAACGCGTTTATTGCGTATTATGTGTTATCCGTGACCGTAAACGTATCCCGTAAAATTGCATGTGCAAAACTATCTCCTATAACCATCATAATATAGATGTATAACTAAAAACATATTCCAGATACTATCAAGTCTTACACGCACATAAGTACATAACTAATAAATATTTCTTCAAAAACAGATACCTATAATGACATCATTAATGTGTTGGATGTGTCACGTACAATCCCTTAGAAATTAGAATATCATGTCCCTATCATTACAATAGAAATTACATATTCAGTATGATTTTTTCTCAGAGTTATGAACCTATATATATATATATAGGTATATGACGAAGACGTTTTATTGAGACAAGTTGTTGACAGTATAATGACAATTTGCACTTAAAATATGAGTAATATATAGTTAAGTGATGTAGGTAGATCGTAGGGGTATGATTATAATCTCGTGTCGATGAAAATGTATATTTATGGTTTTTATATTAATTAATTAATTAATGAAAGGTATTTAATTATTTTCAATCTGGTGGTGTGATAGTTAAATTTACCATAATATGAGTTCGTCTGAATTACATATTATATTATATATGTTAATTTTCAATTTTGTTTTTTCTTCCCTTTTTCGGGTACTTAAAGATACTCAAAAGTTCTACGCAAGGTTAGGTATTTCGATCGGAAATTTGATTTAAAACTTCTCAGTGTTAAACAATTATTGTGTAATTAAAATCCCCCAAATGTTCATTTTTTTATTATTTACCGCATTAAAAAATAAACGACTTTCTAAATTAATGACATTTTCCAAAATATTCTAAAGGCGTTGGTAAATGCTGTCGAAGTTAATTTGAAATATTGATGTAGCACCCGCGAAAGTGGTATACTCAAACAGAAAAGGTTAAAGTAATATTTGTTTATGATGTGCGTACCTATTTCAAATTAAATTAATTCCCATGAATCATGATATAGTTTAATCACAGCCCTTCGTCATTGAGTATAATTGTATTAATACATTAACATTATGTTTACTGATTAACTTTTGTTATTTTGTGTTTTAGTCATAAACTCATTACTCATTGAAAGTTCAATTTCAGTAATTTTATAAAATTAATATTTTACAAGAAGTGAAAAAAACTTAAGGACGTGACAAAATCCAAACTTTGAAAACTGCACTTTTATAATAACCATCACACTTTTCAACGTATATTTCTCTAGACAATTTATATATAGTAAGTCATGTTTAATGTAAACTAATTTAAATGCAAGTACAGTAGGTACCGTATGTATATATTAAATATAAAAATAGTCATGGATTTTGTGATCAAATAATTTCTTGGTTTATTTTTATTTTTTTAAAATCATTATTACTTTTATGTATATACCTCATACAATTTACAATATTCTCTCGAAATGATTTCCACTTTATAAATTTTATTTATTTGTTCGTATAGCAAGTACATATATATATATATATATATATATTATTAAATACGTAACCAATTCTTTTTAACAAAGACTAAAACCGAATCAATATAATATATAATGACGTTTCACCGGAAATTATTTAAATTTTTTCCCGGAGTGGTTTCCGACGTTTTAAGATATTTTTCGCAGCCGATTAACCAAAATCGACTTTCAATTAATTCCGCAGAAACACCACTGACAATTCGATCAGACATTTAATCCTTTTTGTGTGTGTGTAAGAGAGAGTATTCCCGATATTTGTAAACTGCGCATAAGGTTGATGGTTCGCGGTATTTATCAATCTTATTTTTGACCCACGTCAGCCAGACACTTCACAAATCGATTTTCTTGTACTCTTCCTCGTCCGTTTCTGTATTTACCTATAAATTACACAAAAAAAAACTTTTGCATAATTTAAATATTTTAATTTTTTTCACAGTAAAATACAAAAGCCTCTATATAATATTTCTGCAGTTGGTTTGAGGTTTTTTTTGTTGGTATTACCTACTATGAATAATTACAATATATCTATCTACGTGTTTTTTAATTAAAACAATTGTATGAAAGTTTCTCATTTTATTTTCTATTCCCCGATTAAACCTTTTTCACTTTGTTTGGAAACACAATGAGACACAACCGCGCAACATCTTAGTATATTATATTACTGTTTCAGTGATAATCTTAAATTATAACGTCTCAAAGTTTGGAAAACTTTAAAGGGTCAAAAGCGAAAAAATTTAAGTAAAAGGAAAAACAAATTTTGTAACTTCCATTTTCACATTTGTTTTAAAAATAGTTTCTAATAATTGCAGCCGTACGCCCGTACGCGAATAATATAATAGAAAAAACGAAAAATGATGTGCTTTTACCGTAAAAGTTTTTATTTTTGATTATTTTTTGAAAAATTGTACTTCAGCACATTCGTAGCCTGTAAACAAATACAATGTCGCTATATTTAATTATGATACAGAAAAAAAAATACTCGTGAAATCATGTTAATGTGAAAGCATGATATTAATTTAAATACACATTATGCATAATGAAGATAATAATTACACAAATCTGTACATAAATTAATAAGCAAATAAAATTTTAAGTTTATTTTCATTACATAATAAGATAGTTTATTAGTTATTTATTTTTACGTTCGTCGTGCGGTTTTATTGACTTTGCAGGTTTTTGGTTCTCACCTGTCTACGCTTCCACCGAGAAGGCGGAGCTTAGATAATATAGGTACCTACACATTTTTCTTGTTATATTTCGAATCACGCAACTATTAGTAACGCAAAGCAACTTTAAATCTTTTGATAAATAATAACGTAGTGGTTGTCAATGTTATTTGTTGTTCGTTTTTTTATTTTTACACGTGTTAATATGTTTAAAGCCTTCTTAAAAGTGTATAATATAATTTCCATACGGTATATTCTACCTATAAAAAATACGGTATCGACCGACCGCTCGTGTTGTATTATTGTCAACTATTAAAATAAAAAACCTTTGTCGAAAACTCTTCCAACAACATTTTGTTCATTTCTCACGACGCAATACATATATATTATTATGTATATTATGTGTATATTTGGTTCTAATAATCATTATTTTCGTGTATATTTTCGGCATTTTGTTAGGTTTCTTTTCAAACGGCACCGACGTTTGGCATCACATTAATATTTGAATATTATGCCTCCCACTGTGATAAATTTGTTTTTTTTAGCTCGTATGACGCGCGAGGTTAAGCTTACATTTGTTATGACGTGAATATTCGTGATATTTTAAAAGCTATCAAAGCATTGAAATTTATTTTTGAAATTTAAACAACAAAACATCACATTATAATATTATTATTTTTATGTATTATCATGCAACTCGCATAACCTTGCTTGTAAATTATTATTCACATAAATCAACTGTACGAGGATCATTTTTGGACAAAACAAAACTTGCTGAAACCCTTTAATCTCGCTTTAATATATATATATATTTTTAAATAATTATTTAGGTACTCTTCGACCGAATTTCAATATGCATTTTTTTTTCTGTAGTTCCAACAATTTAAAAATGATAAACAGGTGAAAAATAATTTTAAATTTAATGCAATATACCTACCTAAAATGTTTGTATATAATATTAGTTTGTTTATTGTCTGATTGTATATCACAATCAAATTATATTTATTTTTCGATTTCCAATTCTGCTTTCCACTTTTTTCTTCTGTTGTTGCTAACAAATTGATATTTGACTTTTATATACTTGTGAATAAATATTTATAAAATCAAATTAAAATCAAACAGTTTATCAACTATTTTGAATTATATTTTTACTCTGATAAAATTGCATTTATTTATTGTACTCGTTTGGTGTAAATTGTACATAAGCGTAAACAATTTTTCAATTTTAATCTATATTTATAATTTAGTATAGATTTTTCAATGACCTAGCTATATCTCACTCGCAACGATTACCCTTAAAAATCATATTTTACTAGAATGTTCAAAAGCGACGTGATCTATAGAAGAATATTTTTCATTTTGAATGAATATACTACGAGAATAAAGATATTATATAAACGTGATATATCCATTCATTGTAACGACCAAGATTTTAAATTAAAAATAATACCTATATATCGTTCCAACTTTAGAACTGACAAATGGTTATTTTCCTGCATATTTTATAATTGTAAATTTAAAAGGTATTCGTTGTTAGTTTGTTACCTACAAAATAATAATAATTATAAACTAAATTTAGTCATTGAAATATTATCACATTTTGTTACGACGAATAACTCAATTATTCATCAAGTTATGTAGTCGTGTATTTAACGATTTGATTTATTTTTAAACAATTATTCCAAATTGAAGTTATATCGATATAAACGTCAGTTTCTGGACATTTTGAGTCGTTACGAATTAACTGAGATATTTTAAAAGATATTAATTATTCGTGTTTTCGATATTTTTTTTTTTTAATTCTAAAGGCAATCGTTTGTTACAAACTCAATGGTATAATATTATAAGCGTTTACAAGCTATACGCTTATTTAAATTTTTTTCTACGTAGGTACCTATCAAATGGATTCCTACTTCAGATACCAGCTGGTAACTCTGATACATGCAATTTTACAGAATAATCGCGATGCTTTATACCTACCGATACCATCTCTAAGAATATAGCTAAATATTATTGTGTCTTTCACCGCCACACATATAACAAAATTCAATTTTCGTACCGTCATCGCGTTTCGACTTCGATATGATGTCGCTGTTTTTTTTTTTTATCACTCATCGGGAAATAATAACATGCGTCGTGGAAAAAATACACAATAATAACAAGGCCGAGGGAGGATGGCTACACTTGGTGGCCACGACTGCTAGCAGCGTTATATATATATATATATGTAAAATCTAATATACATATTATAAGTACCATGGTATAATATATTATATTGTATGCAATACGTGCCCGACAAGGGTATAATATTGTATGTGCACACAATGAGAATGGGGGGGGGGGGGTTTGAGTGAAGTGCATCACCTTGTCAAACAGTTTACGCATCACGACGTATACGATAACATATTACTATGTATGTATTATATATAAATATATATATTTGTATAATCGACCGATCGCAGATTTTCTGCAAAAACGGCAGTGCTATAATTGAAGACTTCGAGAGGAGCAGGGACACGGTTACTCTCGGAAACTGGGTCACAATGTATTATTATTATTATTATTATCATAACAATATTGTATAACTGTATGGTCGTTCCTCTCGAAACGGCCGGAAGTGCCTCCGAGGCCGAAATTACAAACAATTCGACCGAGTAATGGACGCGCACGCACCGTGCCCCGGCGCCGGCGCCGGGGCGTAAAGCGTTTCGAAACGATGGCGATATAATAATAATAGTTGCGGTGTAATAACAATTATATCTGCAAAACGGTCCTAAGAAACATTTTAACAACAGACTTGTTTTGTTTAGGGGAGGACCGCGAGTGTGTTTCAGGTCAAAATCCTCCTTGCGCAGGACATTAATCACCGAAATACTTACAAGGCCGCTTTAGGCATTTGGCGCGAGTCCAAAATGATATGTAAACAAATACGATCGTTTGGTTTTTTTCGTCGTACTATACGCATGGCCGGCCCAAGGTATTTTGACGCCCGGGGAAATTTTTTGATAGGCGCCTTGCTCCATAATAAATTTAATACTTTTTATACTTACCTATACATATTTTGTTTTAAATTCTTATATTTATGGATATAGGTAAAGTATTGCAAAACTTATTTGGATACAATTTATAAACGTATCGGCTGTAACACATACTTTTTTGGTTTTCCCGAATTAATGATTATATATCAATATATCATCATTGTATATTATTTTTTAATTATTTGTAATATAATAGGTAATAAAAACTGTAAAGTGGAGTAAAATCTATAAAAAAAAATATATATAACAGAATATTCTGTCATAGATAATTTAGTCATTTAGCTATATTATTGTCAATTTGAATAAATATTAGGTTCGCTAAAATGTATAAAATATTTGTACATTAAAAGCGCCCCGGGCAACCGCCCGGTTCGTCCGTATCTTGGGCCGGCACTGACTATACGGTAAGCACGCCGACAAAGTTACGATAATGTGAAATAAAAATTAAAGAGCTCTCTGGTCTCGCACTCCGAGCCGAATCCGATATATCGCGGTTATTATTTCACCATTTATCGATAATATTATCATTTTAATTTTTTTTTTTTTACCTGTAAGCCGCAGGTTAACGACTCCAATTCTTGCCGACTCGACTTTTCCTATTTAAGTCTCTTAAACGTTTTGACGATTTGACATAATAATTAATTGTGTTCCATATTACATACGAGTTAAACCGCACTGACCATTTTTCTTTATATATATCTATAATATTATATTATATCACGCAGCTCTAATGTAGTATTAATATATCGACAACACAAAAATATATCCACTTATAAATAATATATTATTCCAAAACTGTTTAGAAATTTCCCGAAATTTGGTGGAGTTTGCGGGATAAGGTCGTCCGTGGCGTACAATTTGCAGTTACACAATAATGTCGCTGGCTACGAAAAAAGAATGACTGATGTTATTTATCGTCGCCGCAGCCTCAACCCCTTCTCTCCCCCCCCCCCCCAACTCCTCTATTAATCCATGTCGGCGGTCCTTCCGCTATGCTGGCCATCAATCTTTCCGTCACTATTCGTGCGTCTATACAGGGCGTAAATTCTGTACGCCCCAGAATATACCGCGCGCGCTCACCCTCGGCCTTCCTAAAACGAGAAAACACACCCCGGTCCGCTCTGTATGTAATACAATAAACGCGCATTAATATATCCGTATAATATTATTATATAGGTACACCACAGTGCCGCCCCGACGCCAAAATATTATATCATAAACCCACGTCCCGAAAACGTGTGCGAATTCGAGATCAGAAATTCCACTCGACGGACGGGCGTATATAACAATAATAATATATAGAATATATTGTTCGGCGTCGGTCACCTCGGCAACGCACGGGGCGACGATTTGGTTATTGCATTTCTCGTGACGGCCGCCAAAACCGTGTCCTTATTTTTCCTTTTTTTTTTTTTTTTTGTTCGTCTCCGGCTGATCGTTTCCTTTTCGTTTTCCACCCCTCCTAGTCCTTTATGTTATATATTTTATATTCGATTCGCCTCTCTATTCCGGCGAGCCGTGCCAGCCCGTTTTTATACAGGTCCTTATTTTGGGTTATTTATCGCCTCGCCACCATCGACCAGCGGCGATCACATTACTTATTTTCACATCGAGTACGACACTCAGGCATGAATATTTCAGCGGTCGGATATGTTTTTCCTCGGCTCGTTTTTTTTTTTGTTTTGTTTTTTACAGTATTAATACAGAAATACGTGAACGGAAAAAACATGAAAACGGTCTTCGAATTTCGAGGTTATTTTTGTTTACGTTTTTGGAGTTAATCTCGCGTTGTCGTTGATGGTGTTGGCTGCAGTGTTTTTATGTATCTATTCTGTATATATTAGAAAAATTTAATCCGTCTTATATCGTAAAACTAATCGGTAGATTTATGAAAAACGCATGTTTTTAAAGAAACAAGTAGTTAAACTTTACTGGGTTAGTTTTGTTATTGCGGGTAGTAAACCATTTCAAAGAGCTTATGCAACTATATATTATAAAATAACCGATTTGTTATTTTGACATGATGGTTTTTGTACAATTTCAAAATAATGAATTTTTTTTTTTTATTGGTTATCTACGTTTGTTAATTTAAAATGTAAATTATTTTTCTGATCCTGGCATTGTATTGTGCGAACGAGGTTTTGCTGCAAGTTATTAAGCAGTAAGAGAATCGCTGACAAAAAAACAAAAAAAAAATGACCTTTATGTCAAAACATTTAGTTGATTTGCATATTTTAATAAAAACATAACGGCTTCTAATCGCTGTTGAACGAATTAAGTATATAGTTATTAATTTCGTATCCATAATTTTCCATAGGATTACTCATTTAAAATTCAACGTACCTGAATAAGGTACCTATGTAATTATTTTACTTGAAATAACATTAAAAATGGATGATAACGTTTCATCGTTATAAACTATAATGTTTTGCAACTGTGAATTTAACTGAACGCCAGATTAAACGGTATAACAGAGTAGGAAGGGGTACTCGTATGATGGTATAAATATATATATATTATATATATAAAGAAAAAAAAATAAAGTTACTTTGTAACACATATAGCCATTATATTTCAACATAATTTTATTACAACGAAACAAAATTAAATACTTGTTTTGACGTAAATATTTTCCCTCAGTTAACGAACGTATGATGATTATGCGTAACACCGATTATACATTAAACCCTTTGACTCTTTTCACACATGTTTAGTGCACTGTTTATCGACTCGAATATTTTAGGGTAAACGTTTTTTGTTTGATGTCAGTCAGTCGGCCAAAAAGCATAATAAACGCATCATATTATACTATATAGTACACCTGTCGAGCGTGGGAGTCACGTGGTTAGATAATAGAGGATATTATAATATAATATTATTATTATCATTATCATTATTGTTTTAGTTTATTTTTATGTCCATTTAATACGTATTAGGTAAACATATTTTATTGGTATATTATCTGGCATACAAGACATGTGTGGCATTTTAATTGAACTGCTCACTATTAACATATTTTAATGTCATTGAATTATACGATCATAGTATACCTAAACCCGTAATGGACTAAAGCTACCGCGTCCTTCGTGCCTATAGTCTATACTTACGGTATAATTAAGTATAATAACAATATTTGAGCCTCCGGGATGCTGGTGATAATAATATGATGACCTTTTCCTATATGTGAGCATCGCCTAACACTCAGACGATATACATTCCTTGCTAAAAATGTGTTTCATCGAAATCCGAATTTATAAACAGAAGTTGTGTTTATTTTGAAAGCCATTTTTTTGATAATTGTTCCCAAGTTTATATAATTTTTAACTGTGTTTCACAATTCTATAGAAAAGTCACGAGTTTGATATGCCTATAATATCTCTTCGTTATTGTATTTATAATTTAGGCGAGCAATATTCGTCTTTCGTACGTAAAATCCGATTTATCGGCGATTAATATGTTTTATTCGTTTTAAAAACGGTGCAAGTATAAGTATAGTCTATCATTTTTGAAATATATTATGTTTATAGTGCATAGATATAATGTTTTCTAGTCATAAACTTTAATTAATTTACGGAAATTTTCGTAGGTTTTTAGTATTTCCATTATTTGTTCAGAGCATCGATGTTGCTCGCCGCCCCTAAATTAACGTAATAAAATGGACATTGCGTATTGTTTTTTTTTAAGTTTGACTTTTTCTCAACTATTTTTTGCACACAGGAACAAGAGCAAGGAAGCGACAGCCAGCACGGAGAAACAGACGAGTTCTTCCAGTCGGCGCCGACGTCGGGTCCGGCAAGTCACGTCCAACAATCGATCCGTCGAAGAGGTGGCATATCGGCCGAGCACGTTTCCGAAGAAGAAGCCACCAGCTATGTCAAGAAAGTGAGTTGTGGTCTCAAAGTATTATGTTTAAATGCATTTAAAAACAAAAAGGGAATCGTCGTCTGTATTTTTTATTACAATAATGTCGTTCGCAATAACGGAATCTGTTTTGTCACGAGGGATTTGAGCTGCAGATGAACATCTGATGACGGTCAAATTAATGACTTTGGTAGGATGGCGCGCTTCGGGAATAATCGTGTGATGTATATTATTATATACTCGACTAACGCATTTTTAATAAATTATAATTTAATATATAATTTGTAGTGCGTGTTAGGGCGAATCGTGGCTGTAAAATAAGTGTTTAGAAACCGTTGGCCACAGCGAACAAAAAAAAATATTTGTTGCTGTACAAAAAAAAAAAAAAAAAAAAATGAATGCACTATGAGATAAATTAATTATTTTGGTTTTATTACCTGCCCATTCAGGTACGTCGACCATATATTGCGATATCTCACTTGTTTAATATATTCTTACTACTGTATTTAACGTATATAAATTAACTTTATACGTCACATAATATATAGTATAAATAATTTTGCAACATAAACACTCGTAAAATTTTATCGATCTTGTTAACCCATCGTTCAAAATCTTATTCGTATACGACGACGTCGTATAACAGTTAACATAATGAATTCGTGAATGTAATTTTTTCTATTCAACATTTTAATGTGTTATAATTAATAACCTAAGAGGTCCGTAATGCTGTCCATTTGCTGGCTATATACGAAGGATTTTATACTACTTACTCAAGGTTATTTATCGGGAGTCGGTGTTGCGTCTGAAAGTATATTATTATTATTATTACGTCGAATGGAAGGGGAGCTATATACTCGCGTAGAAAAATCATGAAAACTGATTAATTGGAAGATCTATTTTATCGGTATTTTTGAAATCTTTTTATCAATAATTATTAAAATCATCATGTTTGGTTAGCCTTATTATTATGTTATAATATACTGGTTATATCTATTAGCCAGTGACTAGTATATTAATAACTCGTTGGTTGGTATAGGTATACTTGGCTATTATAACCTCATTTAATATTCTATAATATTACCCATTCGCGTGATAAGTAATATCAAAGGTCAACGATGACTGGTATTTTGTATTATTACATATATATATATTATCTTACTCTGAGAGTGAAAGTATTGCACTCGTTCAATTGCTGCAAAATATACGATATTCGTATAGAGATATAATACTCAATACCTACTCGTAATTCTCTTTTGTATTACTTAAATTTCTGACCTTTATCCTCAATATTGAATTCATAAACTGCATTGAATTATCTATGATTAACGTCAGTATAAATATGAATTGCTTTTATTCAGTTTTAAAATAATTCGAAACCGATGATTAATATGAAAGTAAAATATTATGTGTAAATACTATGACGGTCATTCATAATTTAAAATTTTGGTATATCTTTGTCCATCCATGCGTGCGACACATGAACAAATTTACATTCCGCTTTGTCATACCAAGAGTTCACAGTGTTCACACCAGATTAATCTAAATATAGACCTATTTATTTTAAAATTTGAAGATTCGAATATTATCTAAGTTCTGCACTTAGTTGTTTTTATCCGTTGTCACTATTGTTCGTTTTTAAATTTTAATCCTGTGCCATATTTAACTTTATTATTTTGTCAAAGAGAATACACATCATTCTAAAATAACTGTCACAATTACCATACCTATGGAATATGTTCACATATCTTTGTCTACATTAAATAAATTTCCTTATTTTTCACGTTACCCACCAGGGGTAAATTTGTTTGAACGAATTAAAAATTAAGGGACACATTTTTATTTTTAAAATGTTGATCATTTTTTTATAATTAAAAATTCAACTATAAATAATAAAACATGTAATGTGATCTGTCACATTACTGAGTATGCTGTTAGTATTCTAGCGTTATATTAAAACTAAATCATATTTAAACGCTGTTTAATTAAATGACAAATTAATTTGTTTTTATTTTAAATTTAACAGCAAAAAATAAATGAAAATATCTAAATTTAAGATTTTTAATTCTTTCGACTTCGTAGGTACAATAATCCGCCTACACATATTTTTGAAATTTCTTGGAGTTAAAAACTTATGTCAACCCACTCAAAACCCCTCCCTCACTGCTATTGTATCAAATAATATCAACTATAGTTAAATATTTAAGGCTTCGTTTAGACTTATTCTTGAAACGATATAAATGTCTCGATGATTTTATTTACCTTATAAATACAATACATTATTCTCTTTAAAATATAATGCAATGGTAAATAATGTATATTTTTGATTTCCAACCTAACTAATTAAATCATCTAAAAAACAATATACGATTAAATTAAATTAAACAATTTCTTCATATCTTTGACTGCACGTTGACAAGAATTTCTCATCATGCAATATGTTTTACACGAGTGCGTTATGTTAATTGTTGATGATTAATATATATTTTTTTTAATTTAAACATAAGCATAACAAGAGGAACTGCATTTGAGATTGGTTTAAAATAATGTTGATGAATTAGTCGTTATTGTTTATATCATATTATTTTTTCTTCGTTCTTAGTAAATCGGTCAAGAACGTTGCTTTTCGGTGAGGTTCATACGAAAATTCTGCATGACATATCATGACCGTTTGGTATAGTTTTATCATCTAGAGAGTTAAAATTTAATAATAATATACTGATCAACACACACTGCGTAAAATTGTTGTAAAAAATGGTTTTGTTCTCGTTAAAAACATGTATAAAGTGTCAGTATGTCACATCAATTCTACAGAAATGCCAACTCTTAGTATTATATAGCGTTCTGAATAAAAAAAAAACTTTTTATATTTCGGCTTATTTTATTCCGTTTTTTTCCTCTTTTTCGTAAACCTTTACCGTAGTGGACTCTAAGCTTTCACAATTTATTATGACGTTACGTAGGCAGCTACACAAAACATGTTTTTTGTCTTTAATGGTACTAATATTTTAGAAACTATCTGTACTGTACGCACAATAGGCGAGTTTACTTTGATAACATTGCCATTTGAGAAAAAAAGTATGTACAAAAAAACAATTAACTAAACAGCTTTCTATTCTTCACCCTAATGAACATTATATTGCAAAAATGACAAATGTGTATGAACTTTATTGTTAATTACACGGTACGTCATCATATCTATATGTAAAAATATGTTTATTTTTTTTATGTGTATTATATATTTTGTTTTTACCGATATTTCTGTTATTATTTACTCTTGTAGCGGTCAGTTGTAACTACATTAACTACAATACCTATAATAAAATTTTAAGGACTCGCGAAAACTATACAATGGACTAAAAAACCTTGGGTTTCCAATTATAAACGCTCTTAAATAAAAAAAAAAGTTTTTAGTTGTAACAGTTTTAAAATATTAAACGTATTTAGTTAAGAGAAAACAATTTGTGCGGCGGGGTTTCCCGTTGACTGCGGTTGTCTTCAAAAGTTAATGATCTGTTGCTATTTTATCAAATAAAATGTTATTTTTTGTACACAATTGATAATATATTCATTATCCATACGAATTACTTTATAGTTCAATAATTAGTGCATTTTTTTAACGGGGCGATATAGATCATTGACAAATAAATGTACCTAATGACGTATATTATTATATATTAATGTATGCATTTTTTTCATCTGGTTTGTGTTTTTTTATTAGTAAATTTTATCTACAATGCGTACACATGATTTGAAAATACTTTTTAAAAATGTATTAATTTATAAAATATAAGTTAGGTGACGTAATGTTTCATGTTACAATGTTTGTAATATAGCTATATACCTAGTGTTCGTAATACTTTATATGTATTATAAAATTTTAAACATTTAGTAAACATAACGCGTGCTGGATAAAGATGAAGTGAAAGTCGTTATTTTATTAGAACATCTAAGTCTAAATGTGTATTGTATTTTATTATTTGCAGTACAACTTCTAATATTATTTACCATTACCTAATCTATAATATATTAAAATAACATTATTTTCTTGTTAAAATGTATTAAGATATTTCTACCTGCGAATAATATTTTTATTTTTTTTTAGTATTAATAGTTGTTATTCACCAATTCTTAGTGTAATTTATAGTAGGAATACTTTTAATAATCATTTCTTCATCAATGCATTTCAGGTAGTGCCTAAAGATTACAAAACAATGGCGGCCTTATCGAAAGCGATCGCCAAGAACATATTGTTCTCTCACCTGGACGAGAACGAGCGGTCGGATATTTTCGACGCAATGTTCCAGGTCACGTTTCTACAGGGCGAATCTATTATTCAACAGGGTGACGAGGGAGACAACTTTTACGTAATAGATGTTGGCGAAGTTGAGGTACGATATATCCCATCGTATAGTACACTGCTGACTATTATTATACTCGACCGTTTGTCATCAATTATTCGATGTCTTTCGTCGTGTTTGCATTCGTACCCGTTCTCAGCAAGTTTTCGCGCCTTTTAGGTGTACGTTAATTCGGAACTGGTGACGGTGATCGGCGAAGGTGGGAGTTTCGGAGAGCTGGCTTTGATCCACGGTACACCGAGGGCCGCCACGGTACGCGCTAAGACTGACATGAAGCTCTGGGGCTTGGACCGAGACAGTTATAGGAGAATACTCATGGGCTCGACGATCCGAAAGAGGAAAATGTACGAAGAATTCTTGTCACGCGTCTCTATTCTAGGTAAGCGCACTCACTTTAATATGTAAATATTAAACCACTATTGGTAATATAAATATGAACAATCGTGACCATTGCATACTTAGGCCGTAATACATAAGCATGCGTACGTCATACATACGTACATATAGGTATATACTATATATATAATATGTGTGTAACTGCAGTACTATTATTATTATATAAGGCTTCAACAACACAGTTTTTTAGCCTACATCTGAACAAATTTATATATACATTTCATTTTAGTACAAGTACCATTATACATTATTTATATTGAATCACCTAAGTTTATATTGTAGAAAAATGTACCGATTGAAACAGTGTTTTCGTCTTTGAGGGCTTGGTAGAATGAAAGAGGATTTTTGAGTATCTATTGATGTGAGCTTGAGTGAATTTGGGGCTGGTATATATTGTATTATGCGTATTGTTTATGTAATATGGACACGCGTATAGCACGACGAAAATTAAAACATAAAAATAGTTTTAATACCTACTTAAATATTTGAGAAAATATCTTAAATAAGAGAATATTCTGCAGTGGTATTCGTAGTGACTATAGTGATATTAGTTTTGATGTATTATTAATTAACTCGTAGGCGTCCAACGTATATTTCAAATTGCAGTCAATAAAAACGGAGAAAATCTTACCAGCTAGTCGTCTATCACAAGACCTATATTATTGATAACCGAAAAGGCAATTAATTCATTAAACTCACTATTGTTTATTTTCATTTTAAGTGAGCTTACTTTTATTTACACCGTAAACATAATAATTTAATATCAAAGAATCTACATACATTATTTCTAGATAATTGTCTACTAAACTAACAATCTGAATTTGTCTAAAGTTTGGTTTTGTGAAAACCATCATGGACATTAATAATTACCGACGCGTGTATTATTCGACTAAGAATCATAAAAAATAAGTTCAACGATTTCTGCAACGACCGACCGTATTATTATTTCGCCCTCTGGCATGGCATTTATATTTATTATCACACGGTCGAATGGCTTTGCGATTTGCAATACGATTCGCAACCCTAGTTCCTTAATGAGTGGCAATTTTCGGAGACAATAGAAATCCATTGCTGGGGTCTCAGTTTTTCCATAACGACGGCGTTTAGAATGCGCGTAGGGAAAACTGGGGTGGTATAATCAAAACTGATTGCGTCATAAAGACAGCAGACTTTCGCAATACCGCGACTTCTTTATCCGCCAAAGAATGATAACTACACGGACATAAAACGATCACTTCGACGGCATGCCTCGCTGTTACATTAAAATGGCGTACCCGAGTGGTAATTGAAGTGTAGGTATATGACGGAAAAACAAATTCCAATATTCTTAGACACGCCATATTGTTATTCCACCGAGTAGAGAGATTATGTATAGTTTACAGTGAATAATATCTTTATCGTTCAATCAATGACACTACAATTTTCCGACACGGTTAACCCAAGTCGTTAACATAAATTTCCAAACATTATAGGTATACCTGCGCAGCAGCACTCGATGATCGACTTAAGTTGATGCGAATTTAACACATGCAATATGTTTTATTTATTTAAATTACCGGGCAAAGCCATTTAACAAGGAAAAAACATTTCATAATAATTGGCACATAATACAGCTGAATATGCAAAGTGATAATAATACAAAAAAAAAATGTACCTAGAGCAAAAAAATATAAAACTAAACTAAAAACACATAATATATCAATGTTTTAGCTTCAAAGACTTGACGAGATGAAACAAAGATTCTAAGACTGTTAAGATTTTATTGGCATTAAATAAGGCACTTGGGAAAAATGAATTTCTGCTACAATTAATTTATTTATATGGAACAAAACGGAATTACACTAGTTTTATATATCTTCGCGTTTTCTATAATAGAACCTATATCATATAAACCATAGGCAATACTCCAAGTAAAAAACAAAAAAAAGATTTCATATGACGTTTGGTATTAAAATTAAATCGCATTAATTAAATGGCGACATTAAATACGAATAGGTACCTATTAAATTGCGGCTAACCTCGCGTGCCCGTCGGATAATACATTATATGTATATTATATTATTATTATATTATACATGATTATTAATCTACTCTAACCCCATACGACTTGCTCGCATATAGATCAATTGAAGACTGATTATACTGTGAAACTTTGATATATACGTCATTAATACTTACTACGTGCACACTATATATAAGCATTGACTCGTTTTGTCACTGAATTCACCATTGTTGTTTGCGGTTGCTCCGATGTCACGCTGACATCAATTCATACGCCGACCATCAATTTTACCTTTGGTTGCCTTTGAAATGCTACGCACACTCACAAAAGAAAGGGTGTGACCCAATCGAAACCCACCCGAACGACAAACAAACCCGATTCAGCGTACTATTATACATATTATTCGCTCTTACAGTGAACATGTTATTATTAAAATCATACGTGTAAATGAGCGGTCGCGGATCGGCCAAAATACTATTACGCACGCCGAAACTTCCATGATAATATACCTACCGAACTTTTACGTTTGGCATAAAAAAAAAAACCTACGATGTACATCAGATAATATTTTTGCTTCTAAGTTTGACAGTAATAGTCAACTCGCTCTGACGTACCTGGATTAAATGGATTGTTCAGAATTAACAATAATTAGCGCCATGTGCTAGCGCCTTTTGCGTTTGTCGGACGGTGACAACACATGCGGGTGTATCGTCCTCTTGAATCGGAGTTGTTTCCTCGACATTATTTTGAGGTTTACCGAGGGATTTCAAGGAAATCCTTTGAAATTAAAGGAATGACTTTTCAAATGTTTAATCTTCGTCCATTTTATAATTTAGAGTTTCTGTACAGAACTGTTTGAGTTTTAAAAACCGCGTTACAAAAATAATATAAAGCACTTTCGTCAAAATCAATAGTTCCTTAAGTTTTCGCTATTGACAATTTATACTATTTAATTTTAGTGGCCTGCTCACTATAATATGTGCTGTGGTCAAACATTGCACGGCGTCGCTGGCTTCCAGATGTATGACCTACCATGATTTTTGACGATGAATCCTTCCCCCGCATAAAAAAATACATATTTCAACCAATGTGGCGGCGCATATCGCCAAGGGCCGAAAAACAGAAACAATAAAAATTTTATATGATCAAAAAAGCGTCCGTCTTAATGCATATTTTAATAATTACTTTACATTTTTTGAATAAAATTAATTTAGAAAATAATTAATATTTAGCTTTACAGAGTAAATTAAAAAAATATATTCTTATAAGTATTATTTAGTACATTTTTAAAAATATTTATTAAGATTTGCATACCATATGCTTTATTTTAAAAAATTAGATAACCGTTTTTTTTAATTAACCGTTGACTAACACTTCTTTTTTATAATATTTTATAATTAGTCATAATATATTATGATTAGTCAAAGAAAGTCATTTAATTCTTAATATTTGAATAGTTTACTAGATAGTTGGTATGAAACATAGACAATCATTTGGGTAGTTTAAACAATGACCTCTTGTTATGTTTCACCATTCTTAGTGCCAATAAGTAAATTTCTTATTCTGTATTAATTATAATGTTCTTAAGCTGTATACAGTTGTTTTTAATTGTTTTATTTAGTTGAGAAACTAAAAGTTTGAATGAGTTTTCTTTAGTTTAATTCGATGCCTTTTAAATATTATACCCGGTTTCATATTATATTAAGTTTTTGATAAGGTAACTGTATATAAGAACTTATCATGTATCCACTCTTAATTTATGAAACTTCATTATACGTTTTAAAACAGTTTAAAATATAAAATTAAATATATTTTAATTTAATGTTAACGGAATATATTTAAAACGCGTAGATAGCAACTAGTAGGATTGTAAAATAAATTTTAAAAATAAGTATTATGCTCATTTTTTACACGATAAATTAATAATCACAAGCGTTTTGATTATTATAATACTATTAATACTCTTTAATCAAAATATTAATTTAAGTATTTTAAACTTTAACATTACGTATTACTTATTTTAATTATACATAATTTTTTAATATAAAAATTATAACTATTCATCACGACTGTGAAAAAATATTTAAAAAGTCTAAGTTAAGTTAAATAACTAATTACTCTTTCCAAGTACTTCTCTAGTTAATTTTTTTTTCCTTGCATTATAGACATTTATATTTAAAAAATATATATTATTTTGTTCAATTCATTGTTTTTTTTTCCAAAAAAAAAAAAGTTATTATAATAATCGGAAACACTTATGGTTAATAAATAATATTACATTTTAGGCCGGTTAAATGAATAATTTCTGGATCTCAATAAGGATCGAATTAACATATTATACAAAATTTAAATATAAATGTTTCTAGAGATAAACATTTCATCCAAACTCTTCTGCGTTTAAAGAAACGTTGGTCGACTTCATAAAGAATAAACTAACCAAATAATTAATATATCCTGGTATTATAAAGTCTTATCACTGAATGAAATATCTTAACATTATTAGTGTTTGCAAATTACTATTGTTTATATTATTTTTTTGTTTTTGTGTACCTATAAAAGTTTATACGATTCGCTGATTATGTTTTAAAATGGATTTTAAAGTTTGAAACATGTATCTGTTTTTAACTAAGAAAAGTTATGTTCATTATATTTAACTTGTATATGTTAAAATGTTAAGTTAAACAAAATACAAGTAATGTTTAACTTTAGAATATTAATTTAAATATTTTCTACCATTGACTTAACAAGTTAAAAATTGGTTGAATTTTCCGCACTTGCTGTTAGTTGTATAGATTTATTGCAGATAAGGAAATGTGATGTAAATAATATGAAACTTTCATAGAATTTTTGTATGATATTGTGATACATGTTTATTAATTTACTATTCCAGCGGTTTTAAAAAAAAATTTTAAATACTTATTATAGACTTCTTGAATTATTGTGATAAAATATCTCATTTTTAACAAAATAACTGCATTGTATTATGTATTATACTTTACGGTAAATAGTTTGATTTTTATCAAAACAAAATGTTAAAAGATATTTGTGAACGAATATATTCGTATAGTTTTGCATATATACATATACAAGTTAATCATTGTATACACTGTTTACCTAACATTTTTTTTCAGCTCAGGTTTTTCCTTTCTACCTTGCAAATACTAATTTTGTTTGTTCTCGTAATGTAAACATTGAAGATTTTTTAACACGTCTAATATAATTTAAAAGGTTTAAAAAAAAAAAAATTGAATTTGCATAAAAAGAATAAATACATATTTTATTGTTTCGCAATCTTGCACTCAACAAACACATTAATGAAGCCCCCTATATAAAAGTAATAATAATTTAAACACAAATATTTGAGATATTTATTATTTATATTATGCGATTTCATCTAATAAGAATCATTTAAATGATTTTCATATATTATGTTATCAAGCAATGGTTATTGAATTAAATTATACAATTTTTTCCCCAAACTATAATTTATTAGAATTATCACTTTTTTTTTTTAAGTGCAAATATTTTGTTTTTAATTTTAATAACTTTTACCTATTCTAACATTAAATGAAAAATTGCTTTTTTTACCCATCTGTTATTATTAAATAACTTAAATTTTGATTTTTGGTGTAAAATTAATAACTGTCAAAAAAAAACTAAAAAATAATTGCCAAAATAATTAAATAAAGTATGAAACCTAATTATGCAACTTGACCGAACACTGACAATATGTCATTAAAATTGACGATTTTTGAAAATGCCAACAGTTTACGATAAAAAATAAAAGTGATACTGCCAAAGGCTGTCTATTTTTTTTTTAGATTTTAAATGTCAAAATTATTATTGCATATAACTAGTTAAAACCTTGTTCCAGATTTTTTCGCGTTTTATTGATTAATGACAATTGAACATTTAATTCTCGTTAATTACGGGGGGGGGGGGGAGGGGGGAATTTAGCTTTCGTTTGCACAGCAGCAAAGTAAGGGTGGATGGATACTATATAATTAAAGAGAATCGCCCTCCTCCCCCCCCCCCAACGCTCTACGTTTAAGAAATAGATTCATTCATCTTTGTTAAGGAAGGACTAATGACCACGACGACGAATAAAAAAAGAAAAACCATATAATTAAAAGGGTTTACCCTGAGAAAATAAAAATTAAGAGCGGATCCATTCGCACGTCTTTTGCGGATATTGTTTTCGTTCGTGGGAGGCCAAAAAGAAAAACAAAACCTAGTGCAGTATACAATGAAAATAATTATTTTAACATCGTATAACAATGTGGTGTCGGTTGTACATTATCATCACAGTTTTAGAAAATAACTTATATGATTAATGATAAAGATAATGTATGACGATGAAAAATTTTAAGAACCTGTGAAAACCTGAACACACGTCATTGTACCTCACAAAACACTATTACCTACGTAAAATGATCAATATTATTTCGAACACAATGGTTAGGATTTTTTATCAGAAATTAGGTTTTTAAGTTATTTCTTTTTTTTATGTTTTTTTTTTACGTTATAACCATGTACTTGCTTTTCACACTTTCACGACTTTTTATATTAAAAGACAGTACGCCGCGCTTACACAAAGATAAGGTTGATTAATCGTTTTTGCATATTATTTGACGCTAAAATTTAATATCAAAGCACCTAATTAATAACACCACACCTATTTCTAATGGATAGTTTTCTTTGATAAATCAGATATTATTACGTTTATGATTTATAATACTATATTATATTTTAAAACATGCTGCGCAGTATTAAAACTTTGGGATTATCTATATAATTTCATCACCAACACAACTGCACATAATTAATTCATTGTTATTATTTAAATTGCATTATTTTTTGTGACGTGTGAGTCGTCTAATATGCATTCGCACAATGCATACACGTGGTTTTTAAAACAGTAATTTTATTTAATTTTTTCGTATTATTAATCTATAATAATCTTTTCTGTGATTCAGTATTGTTAAACGGTGAAATTCGTACAAAATAATGTATAATAAATAATTTTGGCATCTTTATGCTATCAATATATAGGTAATTCTCGCGTAGCCGTCGTCTGTAAAAATATAAAAAAAAATCACTACACAGCATACCTTTATCATTTTATATTTTCGAGTTTTTAAGCGTGTTATGATGATCGTGCGCCGATCCTTTTGTTATTAAAAATTATACACAATATCGACTGGTTCGGAAATCCGTGAAAGGTCCTTGAGGGAAAATTCAAAATATACAATTATCATGCATAAATCTAGTTTACACAATAATTAATGATTGTTAATGCTCGACCGTGTGAGTCAAAATCCGCGATATTGATTTATTTTTAACACAATAATAACATCAATTACGGTTTTTTAGAACATATGATATTATTATGCCAATCACATACACCTGAAATAATAATGATAATGATAAAGTTCAATTTATGGTCAGTTGGCGTTAAGACGTATTTAGTTTTTGTCATATTTTGTGCACTCCGCTAAAATGACCATCATATTTGTTGAAAATGTTCAAGTTTTTAAATCAAAATAAACGAAAATCTCTGTACATGTATAATGTGCACAAATAAACAAACTTTTATATAATTTCATATAATTTAACACTCGATCACATTTTATTTATCGTATATCGAATTACGTGCGATTGATCGGCACTGAACTGTATACTGATACTTATTAAGTTTTTTTTTTTTTTAATGCAAACAAGTGAATTTCTACGTTAATTTTTATTTTTAATTCAAAGTTAACAAACCACCTATTCCAGGTCTGTACGCTTTTAAAATGTGTATAAATGCATAATATTTTCTACAAGCTTATATACTTTTACCGCTATAATATATAATTATAATTATACCTCTGTTTGATTTTTATGAAATTAATTTTAATTGAAATATTCTCTATTGTTCGAAAATAATTACTTTTCGGCTTTGATTTTGTTCCAAAACGAATTCACTGAATTTATATACTTATATTTTTTTGGAACAACGTTTTTCGTATGTACCTATACTAACATAAAAAAATATGTACTAAAATGAACAAACAATTTGAATTCGCCGTTTCACATTCATTGACATTTACAAAATTGTGCGAATAATACGTGCACAACGGAGAAGCGAGAAAAATATATTAAACTTTTGGTTGTACGTATAAACTATAAACCCTAAGAGTTATATTAACTTTGGCTGGTGTTTTCTGCGTGGAAAACAATATAAGGGATGTTAAGTCCAGCCATAGTCTTATACGTGTCCCGAACGTGATCTTTATTTCTAAATACATCTATTGTTACGTAGGTAGGTGGATTTGTCTGAACGAGATTAAACCACGGTCCAAACTGCTGTAACGAATTCTTAGGAATTATTAATAAGATACATGTTTAGTGATCCGAGTCTCGGGCGTGATAAAATTAATCGAACTGCATCTCTATTTCTAATATACAATTTGCTCAGTTCATCGAACCCGTAAATTGAAATTTGGATCTTCGAGGCCGGACGTTGACGACGATGACAGTCTGCATGCAATTTGTAAATTATTTCACTAGAAATTAAATGGCCTCGCTACTTGCTGTCAGTTTTATCTCAAAATACCTTTAGTTTTGATAAAGTTATAATGCTAGTTTACGTTGTCCTACTAAAATTGACTTTAGATCGTACTGGACACTTTGTAAAAATCAAATTTAATATTATAGGTAATTGTAAACTTAAAAATATGAATTTTGTTCAAATCACATTCCAATAGTAAAAACTGAAAGTGTGTTTCGTACGATCTATAGACATTTTCCTGCTGAATTCAAATATTTCTCGGTATCAGATTCAGACCTCGTTGTCTAACTAACTTTAGGTACATCGATACTGTGTGTTGATCGTTGATAAATATAATATAAAAACACGATGCGACGGGACGCTTTGAAAACATATTAAATGTCGTTCGGCTGTATCAGCACTATTTATCCTAACCATTAATTACCATTCAATTAATAATACGTCTGACTGTGTATGTTTAGGTACCTATGGCATACATTGTTATTAGGGGTGCGATCGATGAAGGATATGTATTTATAGCAGAGAAAAATGTTCCCGCTAATACAATTTAGTAATTAGGAAAAACAGGCATATTTATGAAGTCGTCTTTGTTTCTTATTTTTTCGTCATTATTAAAAAAATGTATGCGTAACTGGAATGACTTGACGTTTTTACCAAATATTTATACTTACATTTTCTAGATATGATACAATTTTAAAATTATTTCCACTTTCTTTGACCTATTTATTTATTAATAACATTGTGTTTCCATGTCGAATAGTGATTTGCTCAATGAGAGGTATACCTATGCCGAAAACCATTTACTATACAGCAGTGCTACTTAAACAGTTTTTTTTTTAAATTGCATCCTTTTTTTTGTCTAATAGTAATAGTTCGTTTAATTTTTACATTTTTTTAAAATTATTTCACGACATACTAGAAGCAAAAAAGATTCGATTTTTGTTTATTCGACTTAACATAAATCTATCAGTCAATTTATGACAGTATATGCGTGTTGTCTGCTATCCATACATATTGGATTTTATGTTTGCCATCGGCCTTTATCATACCAGTTTTGCGTTTGTGTGTTCGCAGAGAGTCTAGACAAATGGGAGAGACTGACAGTGGCCGATGCGCTGGAACCAGTGTCGTTCGACGACGGCGAAACCATTGTCAGACAAGGCGAACAAGGAGACGATTTTTACATAATCGTCGAAGGAACGGCGCTCGTCCTACAGCAGCGGGTCGAAGGAGAGACTCTGATCGAAGTCGGCAGACTCGCGCCGTCCGATTATTTCGGTATGTATATAATATCATGTGACATTTATATTTTATGTGTGTATACACACACACACACACACACACACACACACACACACACACACACACACACACACACACACACACACACACACACACACACACACACACACACACACACACACACACACACACACACACACACACACACACACACACACACACACACACACACACACACACACACACACACACACACACACACACACACACACACACACACACACACACACACACACACACACACACACACACACACACACACACACACACACACACACACACACACACACACACACACACACACACACACACACACACACACACACACACACACACACACACACACACACACACACACACACACACACACACACACACACACACACACACACACAAGTACAATAGTGTGTTGGTACTTCCGACGATAACTCACTCGAGTTAACGACACCGCCGACGACGGTTGCGTTTCGTTGGAAGTAAAGCTCGAACGGTGGAGTGGGAGGGCCGAGGGTGTAGAAATAAAATTATCGACTCCGCTCTAGCCCTCCCCCTAGGGCCGCCATCCTCCCCGCACAGCGTCACTCACCCTACCGCCCAAACATTTTACCCACCCGTGTATAACGCTTATATATTACGCGAGACGCGCCGCGTGTGCATGTTCGTGTAGGTATACGTATATCATGCGAAATTTCCGTGCAAAAGTCGTGTGATTACGATGAGCCAATTGTCGGTAACCCTCCGGCCACCGACAAAACCTCCACGTTTGCGTTCCTTAAATTATTACGATTTATATCATCGTCCTGCAGGTGTCAATAATTTAGGTGTATCATCGGTTCTTATTCTCACGGCTCTGCAGACCGTATACGATAGTAATAATATAATAACATACCGTCGTCTATCCGTTTTTGTATGTCATTATTCGTGTCTATCTGTGTGCTATATTACGTCTTGTTGGTAAATTATTTAGAATTTTTCCAAACTGGCCCGAGAAAAAAGGCCGAGGTGAGTCTTATGGCGGATATGAAAACATTAGTCATTAATATTAATCTATCAACATAAATAATTCGTAAAAACGACCTAAATATCATAAATACTACTTCCAATAGTATATTTATACGGGTATTTTACACTTTTGTAAAACGATTTTTAAGGACTATTATAAACATTTTAATAACTAGAAAACTACTATTTTGATTTCGATACATAAAAATTCTCTACAAAATAGGGTGGGGGGGGGGGGGTGTTCATATAAAAATTTGTATCGCCACAGGACACTCTTTATAAGTGGTACAAAAAATCTCAAGAATTTGAAAAATGGTATATTTAAAGATTAGAAAAATCAAATTTTGAATTACTTCATAATTATTGATAAAAAAGGGGGTGAGCATGCTTTGCGAATCGCTCTGTATAGTGTCCTGCATCGGAGCCTAGCATCGATTTTGTCCGGATGTGCACGCGTTGCGTGCTGATCTGGCGTGGCGGATCCTGCAATTCCAAGTCGTCCGTTTCCGGACCCACGTAGTGCGGCGTGTGGGTACCGTGTGAGGCGCATACATGAAATCGTAGTCCGTGTATATACTGCTGATCGCCTTCCACCCTAATTTTTCCACGGTTTCGGGAAAACGCGACGAAATCGTCCGGAAAACTGTGGCTGCAACTGAAACTCGGACCCGGCTGCGATGAAAAACTGCACCCGTTTCGAATATTATCGCTCTCCACGTCTCATGTACGCCTACTTCCGCCGCCGGTACGCACGACGCGTCTAATGCGATCAATTTGTTTACTTCCGGACCAACCTCTGTCGTACATATTATGTATTATTGTCCGCTGCGGAGACTCGCATCGATTTTGTCCAAATGTATAACTGTCTCGTAAGAGTGGTATAGAGCGCCATCGATCCAATGGTGCGCGCAGGTGAAGGGGGGGGGGTTGCACACGATCTATATAGATTGCGTAAAATGAGAGCGAAACATTGCAACAACATTATTATCGTGACGTTGCGATTGCGATGACCTCATGTGTACCGTCGTCGTCAACGCGGACGGCTATTATAATTGATCGTGTTTCACTGCGATGATAATAAAATTGCAATATAATAATACTATTCCAAACATTGTGTTACAGGTGAAATCGCACTGTTACTCGACCGTCCGCGAGCAGCGACCGTCGTTGCCAATGGGCCGCTGAAGTGTGTGAAACTCGATCGGGCCAGGTAATGTACAACGATATAACACTACATAACTAAGCCATTTATTATTTTACCGGTAGTTCCGGCAAAAGCCATTATTTCCGTGTACCGGACATCTGGCTGCTGTTAAACGCCCCCCCCTCCCCGTGCGTATATTATTATACCTACGCTTAGTGCGCCGCAGACCATCTCATCTGAAAAAGCTTAAAAGTCTGCCTGGAACTCTAATCTCTCCGAGTGATGCGATATTATTTCTGACTCCATTGTGCGTTCAAGGTATAATATATAGACTTGCATAATTACAATAGGACTCCAAATGTTTCAGTTTCTGAATAATACCCATCTATATATATATTATATTGTACGCAATATATGCAAATACCTATTATACGCAATACATGTGGGGCATGACTCTACGCTGCATTATTTCGAAGGAAATTATTTGGCACGCTGCTGCTGGAGTAGAGGTACATTTATCGTTCTAATGGCCCAATTTAAGACAGTTTTGAGTCTAAAATACTTGGAGATAAAAACTTTCTTAAGCATAATGCAAATTCGAGTAAAACAATTTAAAAAAAAAGTAATCAACTCTGTTTTAAGAATGAACGACGTCTTTTAAAATGTTGTTAGAAAAATTAATACGATTCACTTTTAATTTTTTTTTTTACCCAACACCAAATAATCAAACATTTGGGTCGGCTAACCTATTACAAACAAGTTAATATTATTATTTTTATTTTTCATGTATTTCAAATGTTTTAATTCCCTCATATTATGCTTTTGTAGATTACCAACATGTAATCACATACGTAATTGCATTTTTCGTGCATAGTGCACAGTTATAGTATTCCTCGAGTTCGCTTACCTTATGGACTTCTCCTGAGAGGAAAAATTAATAAAATGTACACAAACCATATAATATGTACACTTTTCTTCGAATTATGTTTTGCTAAAAGCTTTTTACTCCAAAATAGAACACAGTCTTGGCTCTGAGAATTGTATACGCGCTTTCTTCCATTGTGCCATTGTGAACATTTCTTTTAAGTCTGGTTCAAAGATTTTTTAACCGTACCTACAAAACAATTTATATTCCATCATCCCCTTAAAATAATATATTATTTTGTTCGGAAGTTGACTATAACCCATTGCGTATATTTATGTGTATAAGTAAAAGTGCTACAGATTTCCCATATTGTAATTATAAACTGCATAATATTAAACAGTGTAGGCACTACGCAACATACGAATATAATACTATACAGGGTATAGTAGGGTCCAGCGAGGATTTACCCATTGCGATATATCGCGAAATAATGGTGATATCCAAATTCTAGTTTTGTAATAAGACTCACGGGGATAAGAATTACATTTATTTCATATTTTAATTGATTTTAATGATTTGGTAAAAAAGTAAAAAATATATTTTTTTATTTAATTACTCGTATTTCCAAAAAAAAAAAAAAAAATTAAAGACAACCATTTTGCAGAGTTTATTTTTCTGAAGACATTGACGTTTCAAAATTTTATTTTCATTAATTTCCTGATTTTTAATATATTTTTTAGTTTCGAGAAAAATTGTGAATTATTTAATACCGTAATGTTATCAAACTTGTGACCCGCCGCGCCGCGCGCATTCCCATACGGCCGGCCGAATACCTTCTGTGTTCCTAATATTTATAAATTATAATCATATTTTATTTCTTCAAAACTAGAAAAAAATATTAAAAATCAGGAAATTAATGAAAATATATTTTTTACATTTTTTACAAAAACATTAAAATAAATTTAAAAATGAAATAATTGTAGCTGTTATCCTTGTGAATATTATTATAAAACTAGAATTTTTATGTCTCCATTATTTCGTGAGATATCGCAATGGGTAAATCCTCGCGGGACACCCTATAATATGTACTGTATGTGCTTTGGGAAACTATGAGTAAATAAAACTGCATGTCCATATTCTGCGATGAATGTATATTTCTGCCGCACCATAGTTGAAATATAAGTTTTAAGCCGATGTCTTATTGTAGGTAAATGCCCCCAAAATTGACTTTTAAATGACAATTTACTTACTGCAGCAGTAGTCATCTCCAATATAGTTTTCTTCGAGTCACGAATACGACGAATCGACCAAAAAATTAATGATGATAATAATATCTACGCAAATGTTAATTACGCCCGAATCAAAATCGGATGTAGGTACATTAGACTTTGTGGTACAAAATGTGTATGCACTAAGGGTTTGATTAATGTTACATGGATGTTGTCCCGGGACAACGACCCTGCAATAACGGTTCGATGATATCCGTGCATTAAAAAATTGTTGGGAAAACCTCGTGGGGATAAAAATTTAAATGTGATCAGCTTAGTGGTAGTAGTAGGATCTCGCGATACCCTTTTTCCGGGACATCCGTAGCATAATAAATTAATATAACACCCACAATGAGCTGATATATACTATAACTACTACCTAAGTCCTTTGTGCTACAGCACGGACTTAAAACTATGCGTTTATGCTGTTTGTACTATACGCATATTGCGTTACCGCTTTTCTAATTTTAAGCCTTACTCTAAACTAGTTTGAATACTTGAGTTTGATTTCATATTTATTCGTCATACTTGGACGAATTTTTGACTTCAAAGTAAAAGTTTCGTTGAGCTCACTTATAGCGTACAATTTAGATGTATTGCGCTTAATGTATGTATTTCGGAAACTTTTTTGGTAAATCACTTGTAGCCACATAAGCTGTCGATAAATAAATTCTCTACCGATTCGTTATTTTCGTGTTTATCTTTTAGTGTAAACTCTTAAACATAATATGCGCCACAATTTCCACATATTTTTTGTAGGTTCAATTTTCAGTTACATTTTATATTAATCACAAGAGTGTGTAACCAATAAGCAAAATATAGATATTCGTAAAATTTCCATTCATAAAAATTGTGTCATCGAATTGTACCTACATAGTACTGTAGTCAACCACTCAATACTATTAATAACATTAATAAGATGATATGTAGAAGTTATGTGCAGTGTGAAAATTATTTTCAATACGCTCTTTTATTTATTATTTACTAGCATAGTATAACGTCACTCAGTAGCATTAATTTATCATGTCTAAACATAAAATATATTTCTAATTAAAATCGTATAAAATTGATTTCTGATTATGCAAACATTTAACTCTAACGGTTATTTTTAATTTATTTTATTAAAATTCCGAAAATTTAGTTTCCAATTATCATAACATTCATAACTTTTCGCTTTAAATATCTACCAGTTTTTCTCGTGAGTTTTACCTTGTTCGATTTTAAATTTAAAACCCATTTCTGATCGAAAGTAGGCCCTACAGTGAACGATACATTAGTTAGTAAAATATGAGTTTATTATAATAATATTTTTTAATATTTACTTATTTTGATAAATCTAAACATCCTCAAAGATTAAAAATTGTTTGAAAAATTTATTTTTATTTTTTTTAAATATCTCTCCATCCAAGTTAAATCTGGGTTATATTGGATAAACTTTGTTCCGCCAACTAAAAATATTTGTTTTCCTTAGCTGCCTACCATTATAATGTTATTTGCTTTGACGTCTTTGGTTTTAATTAACTATTTTTGCTTTAAACTAATTTGCATCATATAATATATTATGCTCTTTCAAATTATAATAAAGTACCTAACCACATTTCGAAAATTCATGTGTTAAATGCTCTCATAGGTTTAAAATACATTTTGCATAGGGGCAAAGTATACGATGATTAAATCCGCTACTGGTTTTCCGGCTAAATAAAATATTTAAACATCTGCGACCTTATATATTTTGTGCGTACGCGTAAGTGTTACATAGGTAACGCACTACACGACCTAAATAATCTAATGCATATATCAGTGCCAGTTACTTTTGCGTCTTAAATAGTAATTTATTAAATTAAAGGATTCACACACTTACTATCTACGCACACGGTACATGCACTGTTATTTTTCTCGTTATTGTTGCCGCCGTTGCCATTTACTTTACCTGCCGCCAAGTCTAATCTTCAAACGACCTGGCACTCGCAAAAATACGGAAGTGAGTTCATTAATCAAAAGTATAGTCGCCTCCGAGTAGAAAATTATGCGATATGTGCAGAGAGCGACTCAGCAAAATGCTGACGTTCTTCGAAAAATATTTCGGAATCTATTTAATAGAAACTATATCATGCAAAACGATTTATAATATATTCAAATTGTGTGCGTGCAGAATGTTGTGATCACACATGTATCCACACACTAAACAAAAGTTAAAACATTCTGTGTATGAATTGATTTTTTTGTATTTTATGAAAAGTATGCGGAAACTATCATATTATTTCATGTTATGATAATATTGCGGTCTGGTAAGATTATTAATAAATCCGGTTACTATACATAATGCATAAAAATAATTGTTTTTTTTAATCTATATTTTACTCTCTCGGTGAAAATTATTTGTTACGGGTACATTTCATATTTTCTAATAATTATATTTGTGCTTTTTTTCAACCAATTGGTGAACTGACGTTGAGTGTTTTACTGTCGAGTCTTAATATTTCGAATTTCAAGAGGAAAACAAATAAATACCACTTTAAAACGTTTCGAGTTGTGAAGGTTTTCGAGTTATCCAGTAGGTTTGAGTTGTCGCAACTCGACTGTGTAAACATTTTCAATCTTAACACCATATTGTTATTTGATATAAATACTATACATTAAAATCACCTAAGTGCTCGATAATATGTCATGAAAATACGCAACGGTGACCCTAAACAAATATCGTGCTTGAAAAGACGAGCTAGTCGAGTCTTTTTGAGACATAATATATGACAAACATCGACGTATTGTATTTCTCCCGTGATAATGTTGGTCAACAAAAAAAAAAAAAAAAATGTCTTCTAATCATTCGGTAACGATAAAACCCTGAAAAATGTAACAAAATTATATATATTTATCATATTTCCATTAGAATGCATCAATTTTAGTGACTTGTTTTCTCAATTAAAAATATTCGTTATTTTATGAAAATTCCGAAAGTTGTATGGTGAAAAACGATACATTTGACTATTACATTTAATTTTGTTATTAACTACTTAAATGATAAAGTAAAAAAACATTTTTTTCTCCTTTAGTTCTCGACATTGTGAGCAATGAAAAACGAAACACTAATTGAGTGATATAAAATAAACGGTAAGAGTGGAAAATGAAAGTGAAACGGAATAGGACTTACGTTTAAATATATGCTGTTCCTTTGCAATATTATAATCTCGTGCAGACAAACAATTCCGTTAAAACGACAAAGGTTTAATTATTATATTGTTTACTGTCGTGAAAAACGTTGAAATTAGACGACAAAAAGAATGAAAAATGCAACTTCCAAAAGAAGACGTGTAAAAAATATAGTATATTGTCATAAAAGGATGCATTATTATATTTTATCGCAAAACGTTATTATTATATTATTAAACTATATTGTCGTGGACATGGAATTGTCACAAAAATACGTACAATTTCAAATGTGTTAATGTTGTTATTTTTTTAAAATTATGTACACTTGTTCTTCTGTATTCTTAAACTTCTTTATTGAAATACATATTTATTTTTTTCATTTCAGGTTTGAAAGAGTGTTGGGCCCATGTGCTGACATATTAAAAAGAAACATCACACAATACAACAGCTTCGTATCCTTGTCCGTATAGGATTTATACACACATACAACGAACAATAAATAAATTATTTGTTTTCATTTTAAAAACTATTATCGGTTATTATTTTATCATTATGATTTTTCGTTGCAGTGTTGTATACTATTAGGCAATTATAATTAAATCAAATTTCGTAATTATAATTATTATTTTATTTTATTTTTTTGTTAACGTGCTTTTATTATTACCTATTATTATAATTACTTTTTTGTGGATAAAAATTGTAAAAAAAAAAATTGATACATAAATATTATTGTTACCTACGAGTCATTTTAAAACTAACATTTACGAAACGTTGTCAGTCAGATACGACATTATAGTAAGTCATGTGTAGTTCTGTTTGTTTTTTGTTTTCTTCCCTACATAATGTTTAACTAGTTGATCGGCTCAACTGACTTAAAACTACAAGAATATACCTAATATTATATCCTGTTCGTAATTTAATGTCTAATTATTATTATTATTATTATTATTATTATATACCTACGCTACTACTGCATAATATTATTACTACTGCGTTTTCTCCACTACCATAGTCATCGGTCGGTTAAAGGGTTAACAGTTTACATTATTCAATATTTATATATATTTTTTGTATTCAATAACACTGTTGACGTTTTGCATTTAAGTATATTAATATTATGTCGTTTACAACAAAAGTTGATCGACTACGTATAACGTATTGTACCACTTTATAGATTAGAGACGATTTTAATAATTGTATTGTTTGTGTAATATGTTTAAGTTTTATTTCCCCCCCCCCCCCGTTTTATGAAACCGGATGTGTACCGATAACTTAATATTGTTTCGAAAAGTAACATTATGTATTTTATTACACATGTATGAGTAAGCACTTTGAAAAGTCGATTAAAAAAAAAAAAAAGGCCAGAAAAATGTGTGTTTCCTACTGCCACGGTGGATTGTTTTTATTATTATTTACCTTTTCTCCGAGACGCGTGTGAGACCGTTTGTCATAAAATGTGTTTTTGTTTACACGTACAAAAACAAGGAATATACAAAGACCCAAATCAAGGAAGAGACGCGGTGCTCGGGGGTCGCGGACGCTGTCAAACAAACTTCTAAATAGTAATGTAAAATGTATTATTGTAAACAAAACAGTATGGATATGTGTCATCCTAAAATCTTCACAGACGTTCGCGTCTCCTATGCGAATAGATGGTAATCAAACCCGCCTTTTCCTCCCTCAGAAAACACGATGACGACACGTGGTCTGAAGGGTCGTACTGAAATTCCGACATGTCTGTTGAGGCCGAATATAAAATTCCACCTATACGAGTGAAAAATATTAAGGTTTGGGACGTAATGCGACCTAAACGTCGCGTCATCTCACTGTCGTCATCGATTGTGGTGTCGAAAGTAGGTACACAATGAAGAAAAAATAATAACAATAATATGTTTCTTTGACTTTCGATCGCCGTGTACCGTGACGACGCGTTCTCGGTGTGCGACTGATGGATTTCCATACACGCGTCATAAACAAAAAATCGATAAAAGTATATTTTTTATGTTTGACTGATATTATTGGCAGGTGGCTTACGTGGCTCACCGAAGGAAAAACGTGACTCTGGAAAACGGCGTACTGTCAGGGTTCGTTATAGTATTATGATCCTGCAGTCTGATTTATAGAAATAAAAGAGTATAAGGTTCCTGTTTGCTAACGCAACCTTGTTACTTTGCAGGGGTGCGTTTCAAAAAAAACATCGATAAAAATTTAAAAATGAAAAAAATCTATATTCTAGTCACGCTTAGCATCTAAACACCAAATACTGCAGGCGTTAAAAATCGTAAAAAATCAAATTAGTGACTTCCACCCGCCCCCCGAGTTAAATATTGCACCGCGCAGTTGTACAATAGTCGGCAAAATACGAATTGATTCAAATATTTAAACGCAATGCAATTTTTTTTTTTTTTACTATTTCCATCAACAATATTATTAATCACACAACATAATATTATGATAACTACGGTTTTGAATAGGGCGATAGGTGGCACGTATATATATATATATATATAGGTTCTGCACAATTATAGGCCACCTGCGGACTATAAGTCTACAGAACAAATGATATTCTGGTATGCTTTAGTAATGAAACGATACACAGATTATGCTGACTCTCGTCATTGATGTCGAACTCGCGGCGAATTTGCTCTGCAGGTTAACAGAACACAGGGACGTAGAGCATAATATTAATATATAATATATTATTATTGGCGTCACCGCCATAGACAACCGGGTCTGAGCCGTTGCAGGTAGAGACTATCAGTCGACAACTACAGTCGAGCCCACATTTTTAAGTCGCATTAATATTTGGATTCGCTGTAACATATATAGGTAGATTTAACGACAACCAACCATCAAATACCTACAAATAACCTAACCTACACATAAATCATGATAATTAAATATTGTTCGACTCATATTGTGATCTTCTATACTACGAGAACGGGGTTACTCAGCAGGCGACAGGGCGCTTTATGATGAGATGTTCAATAATTTGTGATAAACCTTGTATATGCGTCACTATATCGCGTTCAATTATTGCGTTATAGTCTATGAACGCTGGTCATGAGTTCCTAGGACCTGTAAGGTATAAACTAGGAAACAATGTATTTGTACATCGATCCAAAAAATCAGGTTCTCAAGACCCATTCAAGTAATAGTTATAGCTAAACGACCGTATTTCTCGACTTAATAGGATTTGTTATGATTATAAAATAATATCGACGGTCGCTTGGTTTTAATAAACGAGGTGGTAGGCGTGTCGCATGCAGTGATTAACATAATATTTATTTATCGCACGGAATTACTCTGTCAACACACATAATATATCATCATAACCATTTCAATTGTTTCGTTAGATATTGATAAAACATTGATTTACATATAATCGTCAAATTGAAAAAAAAAGTGTGAAAATGGGGGTGGGGTCGTCTTTAACGTAGGTACTATACTATCATCGAATATTTTATGAAATTTATTTTACATTTTACATTCTTTTCCAATTCTCAAAACAATAGTCGATTGCAATTTGCTCGTCACCGTTAAATACTACTTGTATATCCGCTGCGAATTCGTTCTTAACGAAAATATGTTAAAAAAAATCTTATTTTTCGATTTTTCTGTAAATCGTTACGTTATTACAGAGAGGGAAGAGATGCCTGAGGTTCTGCGACCTCAAACCGCACTTTGATCGGGGTCTGGTGGTTCATAATTTACTGTCAAGTATCCTTCACATACCGACGTAATGTTACATTATTACAAGTTACAAAAATAAATAAACTACCACCGACTCCGCCACATTTGCTTGTGAAATGTCTACGACTTGCATACCTATATTTTGTTCGTCACATCGTACGCGTGTTTCAGTGTGTAATGGACCGAGTAACCCCAACACATTCGATCGTTAAAGCGAAAATGTTTTCCGTTCTCGTTCCTTGAATTATTAAATTTTAATCGGTGCGAAGTAAACTTTATTAATGGAATTTCGATGGCCCATATATTTTTTTTCATTTATTATTTTGACAAAATCGCCAGTTTCGTATGGATTATATATAGACTATAATATAGTTTAACTTCTTATCCGCATCATTAACGCTGTACGAGACTTACTGTAAGGGAAAAAACTCGCTGAGTGGATGTTAAGTGTTGAATAATCAGGAAAGTCTTTTCATAATATAGGTTTCTTGTTAGTCTGGATTTCAACAAAATTCGAAACTCAAAATTTAGAACACCGACTAAAAAACAATAAAGATTACCATAATGAGTATAGTAAACGAAAATTAATGCATAATTATTACGATAAAAAGTATAGACGAATAGCAGTTAAAATACATTGTTATGCATAATAATTATTTATCCTAGGTAGTAAGAAGCCATTAATTTGTGAAACAATGTTTTTGTTTTGTGTAATTATTATTTGGTCAAAGTTAATTTAATGCGAATTTCGGCATTAAAATACGAGTATTCAATACTTTGGGTGCCGCACAAATGCGTGATGTTTACCGCGACAACCTGTTTTTATCGTCACAAATCAAACGGTAAAATTTTCTGTTTTTTTTTTTTTTATAACTCTGACAATTTAAAAAAAATTTACGCCGTCACGATATTAATGTAAATGCCGAACATTTAATGTGCGTGAAGTTGGCCCCCCCACCTTTGCAAATTTCTGTGAAAATTATGTAATCATTTTGCAAATAATTTGCAAATATTTGCAAATTGGTTTTCAGAATTTGCAAATAAATTCCCCACCCACAATAAAAAAAATAAGATAGGGGGGGCCAACTTCACGCAGCCCCCCCTATATGTAGATAGTGGATCCAAGATACTACCAACATTTTGCAAATCATTTGCAAATATTTGCAAATTGGTTTTCAGAATTTGCAAATAAATTCCCCGCCCGGTATAAAAAAAATAAGATGGGGGGGGCCAACTTCACGCAGCCCCCCCTTTTGAGCAACGAACTTCAAAATGCTACCAACATTTTGCAAATCATTTGCAAATATTTGCAAATTGGTTTTCAGAATTTGCAAATAAATTCCCCGCCCGGTATAAAAAAAATAAGATGGCAGCTACGAATTGTGCTGACATTTTGTAAACAGCCCGCTAACTTTTTTATAATTTCGAGTTCAAACTCATACCAATCGTTGGTGTTTATACGTATGTATAGTTTATAGTATAGTATAAAATTATATTATATAATACACAATTGAAATAATATACTAGGTACTTATAGAAGTATTTTACATAATAATATATCGGGCTACTATTTAATATAAGTTTAATAAATTGAGCATAAACATAAAAGTAATTGTTTCTTACATACCCTTATAGTCTTAATACATGATACTATTATAACATTAAATATATATATTAATTAATTATGACATTTTTCAGATCTACATCCTATCTACCTACCTATAAAATAACAAAACGAATCAACCACAAATTTTAAAGAGTATTAATAATTTAATATTTTTAAATCAATAAATTATGCTTATCAGATCTTCAAATTTTATTCATTTTAAATTTAGGTTGTTAATTTTTAATTATTGAAGTTAGAAAACGTTGTTCCTAGTTTTTGCCATTTATTATAAAACGTCAGGTCCATACATCAAAACAAATTAACACCACCGGCAATTTTCTCATTTTGATGCAGGATCCTGGAGTCATGTCACTATCATAGAATTGGTAAAAGGAAAATTAAAAAGACAATTTTTTTACTTAATTATTAATAGGTTTTGTTATTACACGATAGGTGTCCCTAGATAAAAATATGAACCTATCACAAATTTTAAAAGGTATTAGTAATTTAATTGTTTTAAATTTATTTAATTTAATTAATCACTATTCATTAGTCCGCGTGGCATGATCCTTTACCTATGTGAAGTTAGCATTACAATGTTAGCAGAACTAACCTTTCAACAATGTTCAAATGGACTTGTTGGACATTGTTGGAAACTTGTTGGAATTTGTTGGACCCCCACTTTTCAGCTATCCCACCATGTATTTTGTACTGCCAACTTCACCCCTAGCATTACATTTTTATTGAAATCGTTCAAAAACCTTCCAACAATGTTCAAACGGACTTGTTGAACATTTGTTGGAATTTGTTGGAGCCTGTCCTCCTCCCACCATATAGTTATTCAATTTCATAAAAAATATATAAAAAAAAAATATTTATAAAAATCGATTTTTTAATAAATAATGCAAATTATAAAAAAATATATTTAATAAAAAATTTATAATTTATAATTTTTTTTAAATTCTTTATTTAGTTTCATTTTTTATTATAACAGTGTTTTTTACAACCTAACAATATTTTAAAACCACATGCTTGGTCTGACGTCATTAATGATGAGTTTTTATCAATGCATAAGTTGCCATGTACTTTTATCTATAAAAGAGCGAAAGTGTGTCTTGAAGCCGGTCAAAATTCAAAATTTATAACATTTGAAGGGAAATGTAAGGAAGAAACTTGTGGTGCATTACTTTCAGGATGGAGTAAAGAAAAACCAAAAGAAGGAGAACCATTAAAAATATCAATTTTGACAAATAATACTATTGGAAAGGAGATTCAACATACCATAAAACGACCACTGAAGGGTGAAAAACGGAAATTTATTGGAAAGCAGTTAGCTAATGACTTGGCATGTAATTGGAGGCGGAAAAATGTAGAAGATATGGAGTTTGGACGTATTTCACCACCTAATTTGTATAAACAAGATATACTGCGTAAAGCTAAACAGGAGTACAGAGAGCGATCCCTGGGCATTACTACAAAAGATCCTGTTAATTCTCTTATTGAATTCAAACACAATTCATCTTTTTCTGGCTCTATTCATAGTATTGGAGTTGATCCATTCATGGTTCATTATTGGAGTAGACACCAAATTATTATTTATAAAGATGCTAAGAAAGAATACTGTCGATTATCTATAGATGCCACAGGAGGACTAGTTAAAAAGATAAAACGAACATCATTAAATTTAACTTCAGCATACATTTTTTTATATGAAGCGGTAATTTCTACAAGTTTCGGATGTTTACCGGTGGCTCAAATGTTATCAGAAAAACAAGATACATTGACCATATGGAATTGGCTTTCTAATTGGAAGAAAAATGCGATTCAAGAGCCAAATGAAACGGTTTGTGACTATTCAAAAGCCCTTCTTGGGGCTTTAACAAGATCTTTTTGTGATGGAATGAGTCTTAAAATATATACCGAAACTTGTTTTTTAATATTGATTGGGATTAAAGACACGCAGTTACCTAAATGCTATATTCGTCTAGATGTAGCACATATTATAAAAATTTTTTGTAGATTCAAATGTTTTACTGAAAAAAATAAAAAATATTTAAAAGAATTTTATGTTCGAGGATTACGATTGCTCCTAACCACTGAAGAATTGAGAGAATTCAAAAACATATTAGAATCATTATTGACGGTTATGTTATGTGAAACAGATGGATGGGTGACTGACTGTGATCAAGTTGAAAAATCTCCATCAGAAAAATGTAGAGAATTAATTTTATCATTAATAAAATCAAATGAAAATATTTCTTTTGATAATGAACATGACTATACTGAGCCAATAGGTACCGATATGCCACCAGATTCATATTTATATGATCAAGAAGAATCTGACCAAGAGAGCTATGTAGATACCAGTGAAATTGAAAAGTTCTTAAACAAGATAAAAGAGACAAGCTACCAAAATTCTAAAATTAAAGGTACGTTTAGGTATATAAAATTATATACATTTTTATAAAAATCTTTTTTATAATATTAATATTTATAGATAATACCTAATTACCGAGCATACCAAACAATAAATATACATACATTTTTATTAATTACATATTTATCGACACCTGAGATTGAGAAAATAATATCAAATAGATCAACACGCTCATTCAAAAATAATTTTTTAGTCAACGGAAATATGTCTACACCTATAATAATGAAAAAAAAACGTTACCTGGTACACAACACATGTCCATTTGACTCGATTTCAGTGTTAATTGCAATGGCATATATAGATATACCTGCATACAAAAGTTTCGTGGATATAAATTCAAATATTTATCTTCAATTTTGTCAAAAGTTAGCTACCAAACCGTGCTCTACAAATATATACAAAGAGCGATTAACACTTCTACAAAATGTTTTCCCAGAAGACACCGGAATAACAGATGTCAAACTTATAGACGCGAGATGTAACGTGACTTATATGATCACTAGTTTTTTGAAAAGTGTGCCATCCGCCGTTGAAAACCGACAGTGTTTCCACTGTGCTACGTCGAAATCTATACCAAGTCCAACAATAATTTCAAACTCAACATTTAACGATTTCAATGATTTGGAGGCTAGTTTGAAAGAGTACAGTGAAGAAAAAAAAACTAAATGCACAGAACTAAACTGTTTGGGATTTTTAAATGTAACCAGAGTTCTAGGAAATCATTTATTTATTGAAACAGATTTAATTGCTGAACACCATGAGTACTCACTGGCTGACTTGCAGTATAGTCTGATAATTGACAGTAACAGGTGTTGAATATAATTATTTTAAAATAATATATTATTTAATTAATTGTTTTGAATAATTTTTAGATATATATTATCCGGAGCAGTATCTTATGGACATGATCATTATGTAGCGTATGTACGCCGCGTAAATAGATGGGAGATACACAATGATTTGGCAAAAAAAATAAAAAGTACCCCATTTTCAACAAAAATAAAACCACATATAATTTTATATGTGAAAGAGTAAAAAAAAGTTATGTTTATAGGTACAAAAGTCAACTATAGTAATAAGAGAAGCTTATTTTTTTTTTTTTTTATAAAACAAAAAGACAAAATGGTTATATTTTAATAATTTTAAATTTATATTATGAGTTTGTTACAAGATAAATAAAAGTAATACGAATCAACAAACTATTAAAACAATTGTCTTTTTTTAATTTTCCTTTTACCAATTCTATGATAGTGACATGACTCCAGGATCCTGCATCAAAATGAGAAAATTGCCGGTGGTGTTAATTTGTTTTGATGTATGGACCTGACGTTTTATAATAAATGGCAAAAACTAGGAACAACGTTTTCTAACTTCAATAATTAAAAATTAACAACCTAAATTTAAAATGAATAAAATTTGAAGATCTGATAAGCATAATTTATTGATTTAAAAATATTAAATTATTAATACTCTTTAAAATTTGTGGTTGATTCGTTTTGTTATTTTATAGGTAGGTAGATAGGATGTAGATCTGAAAAATGTCATAATTAATTAATATATATATTTAATGTTATAATAGTATCATGTATTAAGACTATAAGGGTAGGTAAGAAACAATTACTTTTATGTTTATGCTCAATTTATTAAACTTATATTAAATAGTAGCCCGATATATTATTATGTAAAATACTTCTATAAGTACCTAGTATATTATTTCAATTGTGTATTATATAATATAATTTTATACTATACTATAAACTATACATACGTATAAACACCAACGATTGGTATGAGTTTGAACTCGAAATTATAAAAAAGTTAGCGGGCTGTTTACAAAATGTCAGCACAATTCGTAGCTGCCATCTTATTTTTTTTATACCGGGCGGGGAATTTATTTGCAAATTCTGAAAACCAATTTGCAAATATTTGCAAATGATTTGCAAAATGTTGGTAGCATTTTGAAGTTCGTTGCTCAAAAGGGGGGGCTGCGTGAAGTTGGCCCCCCCATCTTATTTTTTTTATACCGGGCGGGGAATTTATTTGCAAATTCTGAAAACCAATTTGCAAATATTTGCAAATGATTTGCAAAATGTTGGTAGCATTTTGAAGTTTGTTGCTCAAAAGGGGGGGCTGCGTGAAGTTGGCCCCCCCATCTTATTTTTTTTATACCGGGCGGGGAATTTATTTGCAAATTCTGAAAACCAATTTGCAAATATTTGCAAATGATTTGCAAAATGTTGGTAGTATCTTGGATCCACTATCTACATATAGGGGGGGGCTGCGTGAAGTTGGCCCCCCCTATCTTATTTTTTTTATTGTGGGTGGGGAATTTATTTGCAAATTCTGAAAACCAATTTGCAAATATTTGCAAATTATTTGCAAAATGATTACATAATTTTCACAGAAATTTGCAAAGGTGGGGGGGCCAACTTCACGCACATGAACATTTATGCTACCTACCCACGTACAATCCTCGTGAAAAAAACGTCAACGATGTTGTTTTCATTGTTTAATCGCCGCAACGTCGTCGTTTCGATCAATCCGTGGCAGACGTGTTGTGTATCACTACCTGCACCGGTGCAATGCGAGCCGGCACATACGTCGTCCCTGGGGGGGTACTCGCAGGGTACAACTGTAGCGAACACTGCAGGAGTGGCGAATAGAGTTGCATCATCAATCGCGCATCGTGTGTTTTGTAAATTTTGTAATTTATTATATTTAAACTGCAGTTGTCCGTAAAAGCGTATTTCACATGTCCGACGAAAAAACACGATGACCGTGATGGTGATATCTGTTGGGGCGCATGTAAACTCCGCCACAAGTACCTTTTTTTACTGTAAACTCCGCCAGAAAAAAAAAAAACAGGTAAAATTGGGTTCATGTAAACTCCACCACTGAAAAAAATCAGGTAAAATTGAGTTCATGTAAACTCCGCCAGTGAAGAAAATCAAATAGTAGTATAAAATCAATATGATATATTTAAAAAAAAATATATATATAATATAATATCATATCATATCGTTCACATTAAATATTTAAATCATAGTACAAAAAATCATAATAAATAATCCAAAATCATATTTTTCATAATAATAATTAATAATTGTCCACATAATATACTAAAAATGTGAACATTCGGATGACTTTTATAAAATGAATTTTTCAGATGACTATGAAAGGGTTCACAGGCATTTGTTGTTCGATTTAAATTTGAATAATAATTCATAATAATAATTTGAATCGCTCTAACCTTGAGAATATTTTATCAATTTTGACATATATCATCACAATAGATGTAAACGTATTTAATGTGAGAAGGCACGTGGCAATGCGAGAGCTGTCGCACTGACCAGGTAAAAAAACAAAACTGGCGGAGTTTACATATACCCATTATAGGTAAGAAAAAAAAACTGGCGGAGTTTACCATAGACCTATTATTACCTTTTTATCTCGACCGATATTCTGGCGGAGTTTACAATCGCCCATCTGTTGAGATGACATAATTAATAAGATTGCGATGAGCACCGGAGGTCCGCCGCTGAGTATATCTAATTGAAAAATAAAAACAAATACTGACCGTTGAATAGAATCGTTTTACAGCCGTATTGGACGGCTGGCTCTTTAGACACGACCGACGCGCGCGAGAGGCATCTAAATTATAATTTGAGATGTTTTTGAGGAGAATTCGGGGTGAAGGGTGCCAATAAATAGTTCTTATAGGCTGGTCACTGAAACAGCTAGTCAGTGAGTGTATAGATTACACAATTTATGTTTTAGCCAACTTAGTGGCTTATCCCGTCGTTAGTATATCTATTAGCTCTTAGCATTGCTCCTGTAACATTAAACTAATATTGAAAACCGCTATTGTATTCATATTATAGTAATAGATTTATATTTTTTATTAATTTTTGAAATATCGGAAACAATGGCCGTTGGCATTTTGTGGCTGATTGCGGTTATTCATGGGGGGAGGGGGGCAACACGCGTAAAAGCTATAAATAGATGTATAGTGTTGTATTACATCCATGTATAGATCCATATTATTATAAGCACACTCTCGTTTTCGTTAATTATTCATAGGACACGGCGTCCCAGATAGGCAATATAGCTACATCATCTGCAAACGACCGATTTCCAGCTTTCGTTGCATAATTATATGGTTTAATACCTACATCAAAGTATGATAATGTCGTAAATTTAACGACATAAATTAGGTAAATCTAGTTCACATAATATTATACTAAGTCTATAGCCATTGAATGCAATTTTAGACTAACACAATAATAAGGCAATTAGCAATAGTTTTAAAATATTATGTCATGGCGAAAAAGTGATTTAATTTATGATCTGAAATTCTAAAAATAAACATTAATTTAGTCTCATTCAGCGAATAATTAGAAGCTGAATTTTGATATTTTTTATTAAAAAAAAAAAAAAAAAAAAAAAACAACTCATACATTAACTTGGACATCTGCCAAGTCCATCTGCGTTTTACTGTACCACCCGTTTGTCCTCCACCATACGAATTAGAATTGCATTTCGTATCAAAGTAAATACTGCTTGAAACGAGAAATTATTTTAACGACGTCGTTAGTACTGCGGTTTTTAATCACTCTCGAGACCAGAGACCGTTTGGGACGTCCTCGAAGCGAATTTTAGACCTAATACTGCGAAGAGTTTTTTATAAAAAACGGCCCATTTACGACGTACCATATATTCATGACTCGTAGGACTGCACACTGTCACGCGGGCCACGGGCTCTGCGATGGTACAAAATGCAATATTATCGGTACAAACCGTGTAATTACGCGAGCACAAAAGGATTCTGTGGTCTATATAATATCCGTCATATTATTATATGCCATTATGTGTGTGAAGGGCACGTCATCTGCTCGTCTGTATTGTCGTGTGCCGTTTGTAGGAATATATTAGCAGGCACATCTATTCATCAACGGCGTATTATATATATATATATATATATATATATATATATATATATATATAATAGAATATTATATATTATATTCAACGCATTTGCTTATCCATATATATATATATTATGATGGTACGTACCTGCTACTACTGCTAAACTTCACTCGTCTAAACCGTCCTGAACTCCCATCACGCGTGTATAATCATTACTGTTTTTGGCCATAATATTATCGAATAACAATATACGCGTGATTACGACCAGTAAAACGGACATGGCATATACATATTCTATGCGTGGTGTATGTATGTAATATGCACTTGTACGAATGTACGATTCCCCAGCACCCCACATATCACTTTTACAAAATTGCGGAAACGTTTCCATAGCCCCCCCCCACCCCGTTAACATTATATAATCAACCAGAATAAGTATGCAAACGCATATATAAATCCGTGTACTACATTGTACAAATTATATTACAGATGTCGAATCAGCAGTGTCCAATGGACATGTGTTCGATAAACATTAAGCATAGAATTAGGAGAATAAAAAACCGTGGTCCGTGAGATAGCTGGGCTTAAACGTTTTGACGGTTATAATATGATATGTATAATATACTCACCCTAAGTTGTTGTCTGAATGGTTCGATCACTTCTAAATTCATATATATACATACATATACACACATATATGTATGATGAACGTAGATTAATGAGACTTTAAGTCTAATCTGCTGCGAATTTCGGTCGTGCGTCCGATACACACGATACATGCTGCATATTATATTGCCGTTGGCCTCGTACGTTTCCCCAGCACCCAACATATCACTTTTACCAAATTTTCTTTTGCCAACATTTAGTACGTCATTTGTTTGTATTTGTTTGACCAAACTCAGAATTATTGTTTGATGTCGACACGCCCCGGAAAATCAGTTTTTAAAAACAGTATTTATATAATATCTATAAGTATATAATATATTATATTGTTGAAACCTGATAAAAATTAATACAATTTCGGTTTTCCGTGCGGGGGCCGCGGAAACGTTTCCCCACCCCGTTAATTATTGACTTTTCGCAAATTTTCTGATACCAACATTTGGTACGTCATTTGTTTGACCAAACTCAGAGTTCTTTTGATGTCGGCATGCCCTGGAAAATCGGTGTTCCGTGTACGGGACTGGAGAAACGTTTTCTTAGACACTCTCCCCCTCCTTACCACTGTAAATAATAGACTTTGCAGAAATTTTCTTTTATCAATATTTAGTGCGTCATTGGTTTGTATATTTGATTGACCACACTCAGATTTTTTTGATGTCGACACGCCCCGGAAAATCAGTTTTTAACAACAATATTTATATAATATCGATATATCTATAAGTACCTATATAATATATTATATTGTCGAAACCTGATAAAAATTAATACAATTTTTATTTTTATAATATACCTACTGATTTGTGTTTATTTAATGTAATATATATTTATATTACATTATTCTCGTTATTGATATTATAATATGTTTATTATATACTTTACCACGCTTTTAGAACATTTGAAAGCGAATTTCGTGAATCATCTTATAATATAGTTCCTATTTTGCATTGTTTATAATTACATTGACACCAAAAAAATTACTTAACAATATATGTAATAAATACGTGTTTTAGGAAAAGCATCCAATACTTGTTCAGTTTTTGTGCACAAATACCTATACTATATCTATGGGTTAGTGAATGATGTGAACAAGAGATAGAAGTATATGAGTGTACCTACTTGAAATAAAATTAAATATTTATATATAAAACTATAAAAAGAAGTTTGACTTTTAATCATCCATTGCCCAGTATGATAAATTTCGTATTTATTTTACTAACGCCAAAATTACTTAGTGACCATAACATTTCTGTAATTGCACGTCTAAGTATATTAATATTTAAATAAAGTTGAATATGTTAATATACCTATTAACTATTGCAGTTTATACTATCACCAGATTGTATTTTTAGAAATAATGAGCTATATGTATTATTATTATCTAAATGTTCAACTCAGATTTTTATCATACATTTTGATGACAGATTGATACTATTATTAGTTATTCCTTAATACTTACTGCATGGTTATTGGTGGTTTTTTTTTGAACAAAATATGTAAACATTAAAACGGTTTTATTTATATCTGATTTTGGAAATAGCTAATATTATATATTAGCTAATAGTATTAATCATTTAACGAGACGCATTGTGACTTGAACGCTGTGGACTCGTCGTTTATAAAAAGTTATTTTCTAACTCTTTTTATATTATAATTTAATAAAACAATTTGACATAAGTCATATTTAATAATGGTTAGGCGAAAACCAGCAATACCTCCATTGACGATAATTGAAGCTATTTTGGAATTTAAAGACAGAATCGTTTTTAAAAATGACGATGGCTATCAAAGTAAGTATATTTTCTATTTTTTTTTTTAATCTTTATGAGTCACTAATTAGGTTGGTGATACTACTAGTTATTGATTATATATTGAGATTATAATGATTGTTTTTGGTTGAGTTAATAGTTCAAATAATAAATTTATTAAAAATAATACTAAGTAATAAATTGTAAAAGTGAATACAATATGTTATATGGAAACATGGAATATTTTTCTTTTTCACACAGTTAAGAATTAAATTAATTGAAGTATTTCGATTATTATTAAACGCGTAGTTACACAACCAAAAACAATCATTATAATCTCAATCACACAATCAGTTTTCGACAAAAACGAATTAGGTTTTTGATGTAACTTTAAAACGAATGACCATAGATACATGAAATTTTTACCGAATGTTTATATAAGAATATTCTATCCACCATGCAATTTTCAAAAATTTTCGACTTAGTTGAACTATTCATAGGTATTTGCAATTTTCGATCATTATTAGTTTTTTTAAATTAATATCAATAAAAATGTACTCGTTGGGTAGAAAAGCTTGTACATGTAATACAAGGTTCTTGATATATTGTTACAATAGCAGTTAAAAAATAAAATAAATTCATAGTCACGATTTTTTTTTATGAGCATTTAAAGTTGGAATTTACGAAAATTCGCAAATTATTTTAAGCTAGTATTTCATACAAAACTATCTTGGCCGAAAATTTAGGGGATGATTATCTCAAATTTTCAGGATAATTTTCTGGATAATCATCCCTTATATTTCCAAGATAATCATCCCCTATATCATCCCCAAAATTGTCCTCCTATATTTCCCAAGTAATTATCCCCTATATTTTCGGATAATCATCCCTTAACATTTTCAGATTATCATCCCTTAAATATGTCTGGATAATCATCACCTATATCATCCGAAAAATCATCCCCTAAATTTTACTCCCCTATGTTTTCTGGATTATCATCCCCTATATTTTCAGATAATCATCCCCTATATCATCCGGATAATCATACCCTATATCTTCCAGATATCATCCCCTATATCATCCAAGGCTTTTACCCATTATAACAATAACCGTTGAAAAATATTAAAAATACAGACACGATTTTTTTCTTATGAGCATTTAAAGTTCAAATTCTGACTAAATACGTAAAAATTACGGCAAAGTTCAAATTATCTCGGATAGAAATTCATAAAAGTTTTTTTTTTTAAATCTAAGATTTAAAAATTTGATTCAAGATTCGTTGTATCATGTTTGTCTACCCTTATCAAAAAAAATTTTCCATTGGTAAGTCAAATTAAATTAAACAGCTCTGAGCCAAGATTCACTAGCGCTCCAAATTTTTAAAATATATTACAATTATAGTTTATGTGTTTTAACATATCGTTACTTATAATATGCAGTTTTATGATGCGGAAAATTTAGGGAATGATAATCCGAAAATATAGGGAATGATTATCCGGAAAAAATAATGTATTATTCTCTTGAAAATATAAGGGATGATTATCTGGAAATATAGGGGATGATAATCCAGGAAACAGGAGGAAAATTTAGTGGATGATTTTTTCGGATGATTATCTGGAAGATAAAGGGGTTGATTATCCAGAAATATATAAGGGATGATAATCTGAAAATTTTAGGGAAAGATTATCCTTGATTCTGATTAAGTATTTAAAATATTAAGTATTTAATTATTTCTTATACCTATTATATGATATAATTTATTACTTTATTACTTTATTAGTAAAATAAATCCAAATATAGCCAATAGCAATATAAAAGACGTGGTCTCAACAAAACTGAAAGTATTGACAACTGTGACCAAAATACCAAACACTAATAACTAATAATAACTTGTGTTATTTCATTATTTGCGACGAACTTCCAAAGCGGAATTACCTATGTCCTATAATATCAAATTTAGTAACTCGAATATCGTAATACGCGGCTATTACGAAATCATAATTTATATTTTATTTTATTTGTCTATGGCTCAGCGGTCAGCGCCCCTATGGCCATCTATTTTAAACATTTTAATATTTTATTATTATTATATCCATCGGCTTGGCATGTGATAAATTGTACATTTGTAATTTGTATCACATTCGGTCTACGAGTCTATGACTATTTAAATAGCCATTGAGCTCCAGCTCTGGTTAGTAGTTAATGTAGGTATTTGTTAGGTTATTTGAGTTAACACTTAATATCAATGTTTAAAATAGAAAACAGATAAGTATTTGGAAACTCATATAATGTTTGTTAAGATGTTAAGAACTTAAGGTACATATAGATATAAAAAAATGAATTTCGTGGACTCTAATGCCTATAATAAAACGAATAGGTAGTTAAATAATTAGTTTCCCATTGTCTTATTTCTTATAGTTCATAGATAAAGGTAACTACTGTACATTAATTAATTAACCTAGTTTAGTTAAAAACAAACGTTGCGAATTTGGATAAAAACATTTATATTTTATTATAAATAACATAAACACTTCCTGTTTTTTTTTTTTTTTTGGGGGGGGGGGTCATCAAAAGTTCTGTTTTATCCAGATTTCTCAGCACCCATATTAACCAATATTAACCAATATTAACCCGAATAATAACGGTTTTGAAAACCCAAATGCTTGTTCAAATTTTTTATTCGGGTGTTTGAACACCCAAATACATCCAGCACCCGAAACCCGAAACCCGAATAAATGATTCGGGTGCAAGGTCCTGCAATAACTAGTACTATTACTATCCTAACTAGTAACTCATAAAGATTTTAAAAAAATAAAAAATATTTTTTCAAATAATCGGGATAGATAAACAAACTAAAAATTAAGGAGAAACGGCAAATTGTACACACAATCAGTTTTTGACAAAAACGAATTCGGTATTTGATGTAACCTTAAAACGAATGACCATAGATACACGAAATTTTCACCGAATGTTTTTATGAGTATATCATATCCACTATGCAATTTTCGACTTAAGTTGAACTATTCATAGGTATTTGCAATTTTCGATCATTATTAGATTTTTTTAAATTAATATCGATAAAAATGTACTCGTTGGGTAGAAAAGCTTGAATATGTAATACAAGGTTCTTGATATATTGTTACAATAGCAGTTAAAAAATAAAAGAAATTCAGTCACGATTTTTTTTTTATAAGCATTTAAAGTTGGAATTTTGACAAAATATATAAAAATTACGAAAATTCGCAAATTATTTTAAGCCAGTTTTTCATACAAAATTATCTTGGCCGAAAATTTAGGGGATAATTTTCTGGATAATCATCCCTTATATTTCCAAGATAATCAACCCCTATATCTTCCAGATAATCATCCGAAAAAATCATCCCTTAAATTTTCCTCCTGTTTCCTGGATTATCATCCCCTATATTTTCGTATAATCATCCCCTAAATTTTCTGGATAATCATCCCACATATTTTCCAGAAAATCATCCCCTATATCATCCAGATAATCATCCACTATATATCCTCCTGATAACAATCCCGTATATCATCCGATAAATCATCCCCTAGATTTTCCTCCCCTATTTTTAAGATTACTGAATATTTCTGAAAATCACCCCCTATATTTCCAGATAATCATCCCTTATATTTTCAAGAGAATAATACATTATTTTTTCCGGATAATCATTCCCTATATTTTCAGATTATCATTCCCTAAATTTTCCGCATCATAAAACTGCATATAAATAACGATATGTTAAAACAAATAAACTATAATTGTAATACATTTTAAAAATTTGGAGCGCTAGTGAATCTTAGCTCAGAGCTGTTTAATTTAATTTGACTTTCCAGTGGACAATTTTTTTTATAATAGTAGACAAACAAGGTAATACAACGAATCTTGAATTAAATTTTCAAATCTTAGATTTAAAAAGAAAAGTTTTTATGAATTTCTATCCAAGATAATTTGAACTTAGCCATAATTTTTACGTATTTAGTCAAAATTCGAACTTAAATGCTTCTAAAAAAAATCTCATGTCTATGTATTTTTAATATTTTTCATTTGCTATTGTTACAATGTGTTAGAAACCTTGTATTAAATTTTCAAGCTTTTCTACCCAACAAATAAATTTTTATCAATATTTAAAGAAAAACAAAAATAAAAAAAGTTGAAAAATTAAAATATCAGTAAACAGCTCAAAAAATATAGAAAATGCCTATATTATAAACGTTCAGCGGAAATTGCAAGTATCTGCGGTAGTTTGTTTTAAAGGTACACCAAAATAAAAAAATTGCTAAGTATGAAATCTAGTGAAAATCCTTTGTTTTAAAAATGTAAATTACAAATGTTCATAACAATTTAATTTGAATTCCCAAAACGAATGAAATGATACAACAAAACGAATAGTACACTGTACTTTATGAATTTTGTCAAAATTATTGTGGATTGAACAATTTTTTGATATCAATGTAACATTAAAATAGTAATTCTATAATGATATTTCTTTAACCTTTCGGGATAATCAACCCTTATATCTTCCGGATAATCATCCCCTATATTTTTTTGGATTATAATCCCCTAAATTTCCCGGATAATTATCCCTTATATTTTCCGGATAATCATCCCCTTTATATATATCTCAGAATTGAACGAATCGTCCACATTACTCTCATTAAACTGCATAGACCCAGTTATATTATATAACTCACTATAATTGTAATATATTTGAAAAATTTGGAGCGCTAGTGAATCTTGGCTCAGAGCTGTTTAATTTAATTTGACTTACCAGTGGAAAATTTTTTTTGATAAGGGTAGACAAACATGATACAATGAATCTTGGATCAAATTTTTAAATCTTAGATTTAAAAAAAAACTTTTATGAATTTCTATCCGAGATAATTTGAACTTTTCCGTAATTTTTACATATTTAGTCAGAATTTGAACTTTAAATGCTCATAAGAAAAAAATCGTCTGTATTTTTAATATTTTTCAACAGTTATTGTAATAATGGGTAAAAGGCTTGGATGATATAGGGGTTGATATCTGGAAGACATAGGGGATGATAATCCAGAAAATTTAGGGGATGATTATCCGAAAATATAGGGGATGATAATCCAGGAAACATAGGGGGAGTAAAATTTAGGGGATGATTTTTCGGATGATATAGGTGATTATCCAGAAAAATTTAAGGATGATAATCTGTAATTGTTAAGGGATGATTATCCTAAAATATAGGGGATGATTATTTGGGAAATATAGGAGGAAAATTTAGGGGATGATTATCCGGATGATATAGGGGATGATTATCTTGGAATATAAGGGATGGTTATCCAGAAAATTAGAGATAATCATCCCTTATATTTTCCTGATAACCATCTCCTATATTTTCTGGATAATCAACCCCTTTATCTTCCAGATAATCATCCGAAAAAATCATCCACTAAATTTTCCTCCTGTTTCCTGGATTATCATCCCCTATATTTCCAGATAATCATCCCTTATATTTTCAAGAGAATAATACATTATTTTTTCCTGATAATCATTCCCTATATTTTCGGATTATCATTCCCTAAATTTTCCGCATCACAAATCTGCATATAAGTAACGATATGTTAAAACAAATAAACTATAATTGTAATATATTTTAAAAATTTGGAGCGCTAGTGAATCTTGGCTCAGCGCTGTTTAATTTAATTTGACTTACCAGTGGAAAATTTTTTTTGATAAGGGTCGACAAACATGATACAACGAATCTTGAATCAAATTTTTAAATCTTAGATTTAAAAAAAAAAACTTTTATGAATTTCTATCCGAGATAATTTGAACTTTGCCTAACTTTTACGTATTTAGTCAGAATTTGAACTTTAAATGCTCATAAGAAAAAAATCGTGTCTGTATTTTTAATATTTTTCAACGGTTATTGTTATAATGGGTAAAATCCTTGGATGATATAGGGGATGATATATGGAAGATATAGGGTATGATTATCCAGGAATTTACCCAGATTAAGGGATGATACTCTGTAATTGTTAAGGGATGATTTTCCGAAAATATAGGGGATGATTATTTGGGAAATATAGGAGGAAAATTTAGGGGATGATTATCTTGGAAATATAAGGGATGATTATCCAGAAAATTTGAGATAATCATCCCTTATATTTTCCTGATAACCGTCTCCTATATTTTCAGGATAATCATCCCCTAAATTTTCGGCCAAGATAGTTTTGTATGAAATACTAGCTTAAAATAATTTGCGAATATTTTCGTAAATTCCAACTTTAAATGCTCATAAAAAAAAATCGTGACTATGAATTTATTTTATTTTTTAACTGCTATTGTAACAATATATCAAGAACCTTGTATTACATGTTCAAGCTTTTCTACCCAACGAGTACATTTTTATTGATATTAATTTAAAAAAACTAATAATGATCGAAAATTGCAAATACCTATGAATAGTTCAACTAAGTCGAAAATTTTTGAAAATTGCATGGTGGATAAAATATTCTTATATAAACATTCGGTAAAAATTTCATGTATCTATGGTCATTCGTTTTAAAGTTACATCAAAAATTTAATTCGTTTTTGTCGAAAACTGATTGTGTGATTGAGATTATAATGATTGTTTTTGGTTGTGTACCTACGCGTTTAATAATAATCGAAATACTTCAATTAATTTAATTCTTAACTGTGTGAAAAAGAAAAATATTCCATGTTTCCATATAACATATTGTATTCACTTTTACAATTTATTACTTAGTATTATTTTTAATAAATTTATTATTTGAATTATTAACTCAACCAAAAACAATCATTATAATCTCAATATATAATCAATAACTAGTACTATCACCAACCTAATTAGTGACTCATAAAGATTTAAAAAAAATAAATGTAATTATCATGTAAATATAAACAATGCAAAATAGGAACTATATTATAAGATGATTCACGAAATTCGCTTTCAAATGTTCTAAAAGCGTGATAAAGTATATAATAAACATATTATAATATCAATAACGAGAATAATGTAATATAAATATATATTACATTAAATAAACACAAATCAGTAGGTATATTATAAAAATAAAAATTGTATTAATTTTTATCAGGTTTCAACAATATAATATATTATATAGGTACTTATAGATATATCGATATTATATAAATACTGTTGTTAAAAACTGATTTTCCGGGGCGTGTCGACATCAAAAAAATCTGAGTGTGGTCAATCAAATATACAAACCAATGACGCACTAAATATTGATAAAAGAAAATTTCTGCAAAGTCTATTATTTACAGTGGTAAGGAGGGGGAGAGTGTCTAAGAAAACGTTTCTCCAGTCCCGTACACGGAACACCGATTTTCCAGGGCATGCCGACATCAAAAGAACTCTGAGTTTGGTCAAACAAATGACGTACCAAATGTTGGTATCAGAAAATTTGCGAAAAGTCAATAATTAACGGGGTGGGGAAACGTTTCCGCGGCCCCCGCACGGAAAACCGAAATTGTATTAATTTTTATCAGGTTTCAACAATATAATATATTATATACTTATAGATATTATATAAATACTGTTTTTAAAAACTGATTTTCTGGGGCGTGTCGACATCAAACAATAATTCTGAGTTTGGTCAAACAAATACAAACAAATGACGTACTAAATGTTGGCAAAAGAAAATTTGGTAAAAGTGATATGTTGGGTGCTGGGGAAACGTACGAGGCCAACGGCAATATAATATGCAGCATGTATCGTGTGTATCGGACGCACGACCGAAATTCGCAGCAGATTAGACTTAAAGTCTCATTAATCTACGTTCATCATACATATATGTGTGTATATGTATGTATATATATGAATTTAGAAGTGATCGAACCATTCAGACAACAACTTAGGGTGAGTATATTATACATATCATATTATAACCGTCAAAACGTTTAAGCCCAGCTATCTCGCGGTTTTTTATTCTCCTAATTCTATGCTTAATGTTTATCGAACACATGTCCATTGAACACTGCTGATTTAACATCTGTAATATAATTTATATAATGTAGTACACGGATTTATATATGCGTTTGCATTCTTATTCTGGTTGATTATATAATGTTATGTTAAGTAAGCTTAAAACTTGTTTCATCACATAACGATTTGAAAACGAAACTTTTGTATATTTTTACGTTCAACCATTTTTTTTCTATTTTAAGGGCTCATTTTACAATTTTAATTGCATATCTCATCTTTTAGTGCATATTTCGATGTTGTTTATTTTAGAAATTGTTTAAATATAGGGTCAAATGGGGTAATTGTAAATCGGGGCATTTGTAAATAATAATCATAAGAAATTAACCAATCATTTTTAATGTATTTCATATTAATAACAATAATAACATGAAGGTATGAACGTCAAAGTATAATATTTGGGACTAATGTAAATTTGTGTGTATTGGGTCTATCAAAACGTTAAATAAAAGGTAATACAGGTTGTTTACATATGCCCCAGATCCAGATTCTATTTCACTCTTATAACGTGAAATCATTGTTTACATTTACCCCAAATAAATGGGGCAAATGTAAATGAATGGGGCATATGTAAATTATTTTTTTTTCTTAAGTGATTTAATATTCTGGTCTTGTGTAGGAAATTTTATAAGCCTAGGATATGTTTATGAATGGTTTTGATGAAAAAGAAAATGTATTGTTAATTATAATTTAGAAAATAAAAAAAATATTAAAAAGTAACAAAATTTATTTACAATTACCCCATTTGACCCTATACCTACTATTGTAAAATAAGAAAAAATAAAAAATATTATATTTTTATATTTTTGATTGATATCAAAGTAAATGAATATAAGTTTACTTGTGGGTGTAAATGGTTTTCCCAAAGATATTAAGCCTTAGGGCTTAGATCAATAATTGGAGAAATAAAATACGTACCCATGCCAAAATAAGAAAATATCGACTACGACCATACACCATTGACATTATTTTAGAAAAAAACAAAGAAAATTATTTATAGGAGGCTTCAATAATTTTAAACATGTTGTTTTAATTAAATTTTCAAAAATATATTTTTTTTTGCTAATTTTTTTACGCATAATTATGATTTTTTAACGCAGTTTGGTTGGTTTTTAATGCATATAAATCCGCGCTCTATTCATTAACGAAATAGCGCCCGTCCCTGCAATAACGCAGGTCCATAATATTCTGTCCATCGTCACACCATCAGTCAGTGATGGCCTGTCACATGTAACTATTTGTACATTACCATAATGATGATCATTTATTATGATATCAGAGACGCAAAACATATAAAAAATATATAAAATATATATATATATATATATATACAAAATATATAAAAAATATCAGACACATAAAACGACACCGAAACAAAACAATATTATTCTGGTATTGAAGTGTGCAGCCGAAACACTCGCAAATACAGTGAACAGTGTTGTATACAACAACATACACATAATGCTGCAACTGTCTAGCGAGAACATCATATTATCATTCCACCTAAGTACCTATAGTTATTTATATATCTTGTAAATTATTTAATCTGTAATTCAATATTATTGTGCTGCCGTGAAAATGTTCTATTCAATTCGTTTAGAGGATTCTGAGTCGAGTGATCAGCGGTGAATAAGATATCATATTATATGTGTTGCGAGTCTATTGTACAGACGATGTGTGCTTTGTTCTTGTTTTGCGTCTTGTACACCTTTTATAAAAGATACAACACGATAATCGATTACTCTAACGTCTCTAATCATATTAAAATATTATCTAGTCGGTACGGGGGACTCAAAGGTGAAAATTCTCAGTGCTTTTCTGGATATAATCAGGAAAAACTAGAAGAAAAAAAATTAAGTGATAAATGCAACGCCAATTTTCGACAAAATCGATTTTGTATCATTTGATTGAAAAATCTCGTTTCGACAATTTCTTACAGGCGCATGGATAAATACAGTAAAACGTCTTTATAGCCATATATAGATGCCAACCCGTTGCAGAAAAGATACTAACTCATTTTTCCATTATTAAGATACCGTTCCATATAGGTTAGGTTAGGACTGTTGTTGTTTTCCGTTGTTAAGGGATTTTTCTCTTTAAGGGTGTCCGTTACATGGAGGTGTTATAGTATTTGTGATCAACCAGCATTTATACTTATTTTAAATGCATGGACAATAATATTGTTCACGAAACCTCAGGTGTTTATTGTTTCATTAATTTAATACGCCAACAACGTGTTACATATAATACTATTAAATTATACAGATTTTACTAACTATAATTATTATGATTAATGGTATTTTATATAAACATGTTATAGTTCTAACAATAATAATTGTAGTTTATAAATTACGGAAAGTCTCACAAGGGTTTACTTATTTAAAATCCGCATTACGCAGCCACTTCAAATCAGTAAATTCTCGTGGGACATCCTACATGTTATATACATCCAAGTTCAGAACGAGTAATATAGATAATTAATCATAAAACTTTTAAAAGCATTTCGGTGTTTGATAGTGAATGATTCTGTGAATCTTATTTGTTTATATATTATATGTAATAATAATAAGTTGGTCAATATATTGTATAGGTACCATTAAAATAGAACTATAGGTCTCTATTAAAATTAATTATTAATAATTTGGATAATTTTAAACATTTCAATTGCTTAAGATTTTCATTTATTTATTGTGTCTGACTAGGTACTGTAAAATAATCTGCCGTAATTGAGAACTGTAGTTAATTAAAAATTATATATTTTTTTTTTTTTTGAAAGCATTTTATATACAATTTTACATATAATATATTATATATGTTGTATATCAATTAGGATAGAGGAAAATTATTTTAATGATTGGACTTAAAGATTGTTACGTTGTTAGAAACTACGTTAGAATTTTAAGTGGATGAACTGTTGGTCCCAATTAAAATTTAAGCTTACACAAGTTTTTGTAGTATTCAGAATTTAACGATTTCACATTTCAATGCATTACTAACAATACAAGAGTTGACTTTCTGAATGTCTGATATAGTGATATTATTATATTTTATAAATTTTAAATCTCCTTAATTATATAAAATAGTAAAGCGTATAATCCCAATATTCAAAATTCAAACATTTGGAGAAGAATTTAAAATATTTTGCTAGTCATACGGTTTATTTATAAATATTGCAGTAATACATTTTTTAATGAAAAAAAAATAATCAAATAATACAATGTTGTAAGTCTAGATTATTATAAGCTTATATTATCATGTTCGTTGATGACTTCTCCATTCTCGTAAATCACCTAATTTAATTCTGTTTGGATTTAGAAATTTATAATTACCACCTATTATAAGTATATAATATACCAATCGGTTAGGTTAGGTTACACGGTTGATCGTACGGTTATATTATGTTTAAAGTTACATACTATTTTATTAAGAAAATTATTCATATCGTACCTTCGTAGTAATAAATGTATTGTATATTTTATACAATTGTTGGAACGTTTGAAATATGATATATTATTCCCTACAATGGATCGAAAGTATAATGAAGTGTAACTCGTTGAATATGATAATGCATTCGAAATTTAGACATTTTTTGTAACAGATTTATTGATGTTTCCATTGTTCAACAGAAATATAAAATGTTTGCCTAATCTAGTTTTTTAGAAAATTGTTAGATTGTAAAAACATTTATCTGGTTATTTTTAAATATTTTTTAAAATTTTTTGTATTTCTTAAGTAATTCATTAATTTGATGAGTAACATATTTAAAAATTGTATATAGATTTTAATAAAAAGCATATACTGTTTGAATTCAAAATGTCTTTACGACTAGATTAACTTTATTAAAAAAAAAAAAATAATGAAATTATAAAAAATTTAAAAAAATAAAATTACTTAACTTAAATAAATGTTTTTACAATCAACTTTAATTTTTTTATATACTTTTTTTAAGTAAAAAAAAAATTATATCAGATTTAAATTATTTTTATTTTCAGTAGTTTTTGATTTTATTTGAAATTTAGTGAAAAGAGAGTTATTGATTTTTAAAAATACATAATATATTTAGAACAAAATAAAAATAAAAGTTCCTATTATGCATAACATAAACCTCAAATATTTGTATTTAAATTTAAAAAAAACAAAACAAAACAAATATACCACAATAGTATTTCGGACACGCTGCGTACGTATAGCCACGACGTACGTATATATAGATGTTCGATACGGCTAAGTAGGAATTCATCGCGTACTCTGATATGTACAAAATGTATATGTATATATATATATATATATATTATTTATATGTATATATTCATTGTTTTAACACTTACAAGCGTAAACGTTGAAATAGGACAGTAGTATATCATGCGGCATGTCGGACGTCGATGTCACCAAACGAACTGTATTTATTCTATTGCAATATTATGAGGTTTTGTTGAGGTGTCGGATACATGTCACTTGATAGTAAACCTGTAAAGAGGGTCTTTTGTTCGTATACGATCAGAGAGAAATCGTTCAAATAAATCGGGTTAGATGCATGTCACAAGTTCGAAAATAGATTGTCAAAAAACCATTACAGTACAAACTTATTCTAGGCAGTAATAACAAAATCAAAACTTTGCGCTATAAATTATGGCACTTTTAGCTTTAGTCTACATACTGTGAACCTATTGTATAGGTATAGGCATGTTAAAGTTTATTTCCCTGTATCATAAATTAATCGTGAACCCAAAAAAAAAAAATAATGTACAATTTTTTTATAATAATTTTCTAACATTTGTAATGTTATATGTAAAATTATCCAAAACTTTAAAACTTGCATGCATAATAACATTAGACGTACTATAATATATATTTGCTAAATTTACATCATTTTGATGATCTACAGTATCCTATTTCTAAATGCTAAACGAAACGTGGAAACATAAAATATAACAAATATATCTACAAAATCCTTACAAAAAAAAAACATGCTTGCGATTCATATTATTATTATTATGTTATGATTAATATATAAAGAAAAATGCAAAATTTGAAATGCAAATACTTACAAATCTGTTAATGATAATTAATTATTACTTGAAATCATTTAGCTGTTAATTTATTTTTCCCTCCTGCTATTTCAGCACTTAAAAAATAAATAAATATTCATTATGAAAATTTCTCCGACCAGCTTTTGTTGTTTTTGAATTTATACCCAGTGATTGGCTCAAAGTGCCACACCGTGGTTATTGTACACCCGTTAAGTGTTTTGTTATACACTTTAATTGTTTATTTTTCACAAAAAGCTTATGAAATTACTTACCTAGGTACTTAAAATTGTGGCAAATTAATACAAATAAATACAAATAATAGATTCGTTAACGTTTATTTGTTGTAATAAACCTTTAAGCCCTTTACAATTTCCACTATTTATGGTTATACAGTCTAATATTCGAATATATAAAAAATGGCATTCAATGTTTATCAATATTATGTTTTAATGGGCAAACAAAAATGATCATATCATTATAGCAGCACTATATTTTTTAAACGTTTCGACCAATGATAAATTACAATCGCATTCACTACAACATTATGTTATTTTAATCATAAAATATTTGAATATGTCCTCATAACAATATCAGAAATGTAATACCATATGCCTAGTCTGTATGGTATATATTATATATATGATTATATGACACAGTGTACATAAAATATTAATAAACTAAAAAGTAAGCCAATTGTAATAATATTCAAAACAACCACCTTTACATTTATACACATGATTATTAAATTATAAGTCGCACATAATATGAAGGCACGTCGTACAATACCATTAGAAAGATAATCAAGTTAAAACTGTAAATACGATCGAAATATAAAATTAATTTTCAACTCTATATAATACGCTGTACAGTAGCAGCCAATATAAGTAAATTTTACGACACAACGAACAAACTAACAACATTGATTATAAATACTATACTGCCATACTGTAATTATAATATAGTATTTGTAAACAATTTTAATTATAGGTAATAATAAGTAATGAACTAATAACTTTATAATATAATATAAAATGTACGGTGCAAAAGGAAAAGTGGCTCAAACAAGGACAAAATACACAGTATTATTAATTTTAGCTTAAACATGCCGCCACTTTGATATTATATTTTCAAAACTCATTATTATTGCGATACCTAATATTATTGAACAAGTTTTCAGTACACATTATAACAAAAATATGATAGCACTCTTTGGTTTAGTAACGAATGCCGTCATTGCTCGGTAGCGATCCCCAATAATTCCACGATTAAAATTTAAGAAAAGTCGACACTTGTCAATGATAGTCGTCAGTCGTCAGTTCCGATTGGATAAATATCATAATATTACCATATTACCTATATTATGTAGACTGCATTAAAATAGCTCACGGAAAATAGTCAACACATGTTAAAATATAATAGTCATCAAGTTTTGAATTCAAATTTTCAATATTCAATTGAATTCAAAAAATTATTTTCAACCAAAATTTTACTCTTTTACTTTATCTTTCAGAATCCATGAATAATATAAATAAAAAAACATCAACTGACTTTCATAAAATGAAAAAAATAAATATTATAGTGAGCATTAAACCTTAAATAACAGAATGACTGGTCTAAGCTGAGATCTGCCGTCCAAATCAAATATGATTTTTCAACCTATAATATTCTTAATACACTGCTGGCAGTGATAAAATCAAAAACGGAAAAAGTTGGTTTTTCAGTTATAAGAAAAACTAGGTATACCTATAGCAACGCGAAATCTTCGTATTTTACAAAAAATATGCAAAACATAAGAATTACATTTTTTTTTCTTGAGAATTTTTAATTTTGAACGTTCATCACGTTGGTGAACTCTGAACTTGACTAAAAGTTTAAGTTTCATGTTAAAATAAAAAAAAATTCAAAACGCACGTGTTACTGAATTCTGAAATGCACCTACTACATATTATTTTGAGTAATTGCGAAACTTGTCGTAACTTCACTTTGAAAATGTTCCTGGACTTTTGTAAAATATCACATAGGAGCATGCAAACTTACATAATTTTACTTTTGTATATTATAATGAATTTTCGAACTTTTTTACAGGTTGAGGTAGTTCTAAAATGTTTGATTAACCTACCACCACACCGGTTTTATATTAGCACCAACCGCTTACACTCATTAAATATAAAAATCTTGAAAATCAGTTACGTTAGATACAATTCGATACATTATTTTGTTTTCGAAACACTGACGAGACGTTGCAGCGTCTCTCATATAGGTAAGTCCTACGTCGTCAAGTTTGATTGTTGAAGAGGTGCCATCGTTAAAACTGTTAACTCAAAGCTCGTGTATTTTATTTATTTTTGTATTGTGTAGTGAAGTGGACCCGTCAGAAGACATCTGGTACAGCTGTTAGGCTGCTCTTTGGTGGATCGCTTATTCAAGAATGAGTAGCTCGCACGCAAGAATTCAAGTGACACAATACTGACATTGTACATCATTTATCTTATATATTATAACTTATAATTGAGTTTAAAACAATAATAATTGTCACGGTTAAATTTGCAACTACAGTGGCAAAAAAATGTTCACACTTTATTTTTATATTAACCATATCACCTTTTCGGTATCGAATACATATCTAATAATATATGACAATAAGCAAAGGTATAAAAAAAGCAGTGAGTTTAAAATCATGCAATTAGCAACCATAATTAAATAAATTGACAATATCATTGTCAAATTTTGTGTTTGATACTTAATTTAAGCAATATGAATATTTTATTAGATTTTGAACTTTTTTTTCGAATAAACAATATGTTGCTTGATTAATTCAATCAGAGTGTGCGAGTATCGTTGTATTTAAATTTCGATTCATTGTCTACACTAAATAATACCCAAATTTATTAGATTTGATACCTAGTTAGGTTATTCAGATATGTGTTTTGTCATTCGAATGAATAATGGATTATGTCGAATTGTATATCAAATTATGTTCACATTTTATACCTCCGAATCTAACGTTTCACTAACCAAAATAAACCGTAGAGCAAAAGAGGTTTCAATTTAAAATTGTTTTTATTTTAAATTTTCATGAATTTGATCCGGAAACGAAATGCAGAAAAGAGCTTATCTTTTGATAAGAAGCCAAGGATATGATTAAACTTGTATAATATTATATAAAACAACAAAATACCTACTGTTTTCTAAAACTATTTAATAATTAATTTTTTTGATACGAAAAATAAAAATTGATAAAAATTAAAAAGAATTAAATTTAATATAATTTTATAATACGTAAAATTACATATTTTAAAACACAATATGTGTAAATATTCAGTTAAACCACAGAAAAGTAGTGGCGACCTCTATTATTACACTTACAACATAAATTGTATTTATGGTTATAAAAACATTTTATTGCTTTATTATTTTTTTTTTTTTAAATATTTGTATTCGTTTACATTATTTAAATCCTTAGGGATGAGTTAGAAACTCGACTTATTTTGTCATATTTTTGTTCATGATTTTTTAATCTAATTGTTTTGACACTTCGAAATATTATATTTACCTCCGGGCATCATGTAACCTCTCCGATTTTATTTCATGTATAATATACTCCAGTTAATTTTTTTTTTATTTCAAATAGTTAAAATGATAATGATTTCAAAGTTCATAATTTATTGCGTTTAAAAATTTGAATAAACTGCAATATCCATCCAGTTTATATACTGTATAACATTATTTTATATTTAATTTAATCGTCATATTTTTTAAGATTAATTTACCCGATAATGCCCAAGCTCGATATTGAACTTTGATCAATATTTTATTTATACATTTAATTGCAATTAATTATTCCTCCCATGATTTGAAATAGACCTGCATTCGAGTACAGCATATACATCTATAATTAATTAATGCATTTGGTTTAATCTGTACTTTTTTAAGTACCTATTGTAAACTGTATAATGACCCTAATTTTTTTATACATTTTTTTTCTTTTGCTTGTGGTCGTGGAGTAGTGAAAACTATCAATTATTGTATTAATAATGATTTTGTATGTACTCGTATTTAGCATTTTTTATTTGTGACTAGAAATTCGCTGTTTTCAGCCTTAGTTGCTTCCACTATAACTTTTTTTATTGCTAATAAAACTGTTTTGCCTTTTAAAGTGCATTTGTCTGTGGATGCCACTAGACCTATTCACATAGTTTTTTTGATAAAGTATGAAAGTTCTTCAATTTTGTATGCATATTTTATACTTCTTCCTTCAACTACCGAACGGACTTTTTATCATATTTTATTAATATTTTCGTTTGTATTTATCCTTTTTGGTTTGTTACTTAAAATATACTGCAGTCTCCGTTTCCACTCTTACATAGTTTTACTACTTTATTTTTTACTTTTTTTAAATGTATTTACTTGTGAGTGCATAGATGCGTGTGAGATTGAAATATAATGAACAGAGTTCCGTATCAGACGTAGACAAATAATTAGCACTTTAACATTTTTAATTTGTATGTTTTAAAATCAATGAACAATGAACAAAATATTATGATATAATATCATTAAATCGTATAGAGTTACAAAATATTAATAAAGTGAAATATGTTATTTTTGCAGTTAACATGGTACACTGATTTTCTGTGAACCGTGTTTTGTTTTGAGTTTAGACCCTTAAACTCGAGATAAAAAAAAACATATCTACGGAGATTTATTATTTCTCATTTAATTGATTCTATTCCGTTGTTATTACACTCACATTTATCATCATATAAAGTTACGTTATACTGTCCAATTTGCAGCTGTTATTATTTTTATGGACATAATTTGTTTTGTATTTTCGTTTTATTCAATTATGTTTTCGTGCGTATAAACGCCCTCGTACATTTTAGAATGTCGAAATTTAATTTTTTAAATACGTACAATCTGCAACGATGATATTATTTTAAATTTCTGAAACATTATAAAAAAAAAAAATGACTGATAAAATTTAAACTTCCTATTTCTGCTTCACTTTTATGTTTTATTAAATAATCATTAAATAGAATTTGCTACGCAAAAGATGTATTATTTCGCATAGTTTACATTTTATCACATAAGGTAAATATTTATATGCATATATGTATGTGAATATTTTTAATTAAATGCATATCTTAACTCTATAATACAATTTCAATTTCGACAATAATTTCATATTATTATTGAAAAATTTTATAACTGCTCTTAATTTTTTCATAAAATAAATTAGATTTTGTTAAATGATTGTATTACGTGCGTTTATTATTCAATTATTTTAGTATATTCATAGTAATTAGTAGGTATTAAAATATTAGTATTAATAGTATTGAATAAATACAAATTTCACAATCATTTTTAGTTTAAATTTGTTACCTAATATAAAAGCCAAACAATTTGTAATGAATTATTATTATTTAAAAATTAAAAGCTATCAAAGTCATTTGGATTAAAAAATACAATCAAGTTGTTAAAACCATAAAATTGATACGTTTTGTCATTTAAGAACCTATTGTTAGTGAAAATTTGAGTAAATCTAAATTCCTGAATCAAACTGATAAAATAGAAAAAAATCGAACTCTCGTAATCATGGAATACATTTTTGATATTACCATCAATCATCAAGTTACGTTAGTCGTTCTAAACCAATATCGTTTATTATTTAGTTCGTATTATTTATTTTATTTAATTTGAAAATTATTATTTAATTTATTCATCACTTTAATGATTAGGTATTTTGAATAATACAATTTAAGATCGTAGATTATACTTAAAGATAGCTTAGTGCCTATTTGAATTATAAATTATCTAATATTTTAATTATTTTTTTTTAAGTTGGCCCAATCTTTTTAAAGCAAACTTATGTGTTATTGAAATCGAATAATTAATCAAACGTTTTATCATATCATTATGATGATAAATGTGTCAATTAATATTAAAACCATTGTAAACAATACAAGTTTTCAAACGTTGAATAAAGCGTTATAATTCATATGTAGCTAATTAATGTTTCTCATATTATTATTCAGATCAATGGCACACATTTACAGATTGATTATTTTATCTCTAGATGTTTGGAAAAGATTAAAGGTTAGGTAACCTCGTCTTTCAATAAAAGAATCACTCCGGAAATTTTTTATATGTCGAATGATAGATATACTTTGCCCTCAGACGATTTTATAATTATCTGGTTACTCGGATTCCATACTGTTATGTCTAATGATTTGTCTACCTTATTGTTGTGTTATCATGTATAGTATTATACATCCTCTTAAAACCAGTTGGTATTGATTTCATAGTTTTTATTAACATAATTGTACAGTTTATTTTAAATTACGTGTAAATCCATAAATTAAACGTCAATCGATAAATGTAGGACGAATAGAAATATTTTACATGCATCTATAGTAAATATTAAATAATCATGTTAAAGATAAACATTTTTTTTTCTTTTAAATACCTAAATCTATATTGAATAAATTAATATACATGAATAACAGATATTCACGAATTGATCGACGACTTATAGTAAGTAGTATCGTAAGTTGAATACGATTTTTCTTCCAACGTATCATTGTAACAGTCATATCTTCTGTATTCATCGTCGTCGGCTGATGAACACTCTTTTACGGTGTTGTGTGCGTTATACGGCCAAGTCTGAAATACAAAAATTTGTAATAAATATCTTAGCGACCAAAAAATACGATAATCGTACTCGTACTCGGCATCTGTCGGTGATTAAGTAATTATTGCAAATAGCAATATAATGATTATTGATTTGCAGGTCAAATATTAACGAAAATCTTCAAATTCCTAACGAAACAATAGGCATTTATGCTAAAGAAGTTTGTATCGCCGCAGGACATTCATTATAATTAGTACGAAAAACAATCTCAAACATTTGGAAATATGGTCTTTAAGCATACTTATTTTGAAAATTCCAAAAATCTGGTATCGGATAAATGCATTAGGTATTAGAGGAAAAAAATGGGAGCGATTATGTTTGGTGAATCAACGTGTATATCGAATATAAAATAATACTATGTTTTCATCTTAAATTTTGCTATACGATAGAATCGGAAAAAAAGTTGTTCTTCTAAGCCTTAGAATCTAAGGTAAAATTAATATTATTAAGACTAACACAGATTCAATAATATAATGATCGTTTTTTTTCCAAATCTTTTAATTTTAGTGCAGCCTGGACGGCCTATGGCTGATTGCTAAATACTGGAGATGAAATTGATGACTATAGGGAACAAAACTTAAATCGTAATACAGTAAAAATACTAAATATTCTAGTCCATACATAATAATAAAAAATTACAAATATGCTTTTAAAAAAGCAGGTAATTGGGTGACACTCTGCTGTAGGTAAAGTAGGTACGTAACAAATGAATGGTGTTAAATATGAATTCAATAATAAAATAAAATTGTAAATGAACTTGTTATTTTTTTTTTACACAAATATTTTAATAATTAAAAATATTACATGATACTATAAATAGTTAAGCTAAGTAAATTTAAAATCCGTAACTAATATTTATATTTATATTAACAAATGAATAGCTTCAAACATTTTTCTCGGATAAAATTATTCCTTTTCTAATTTTTTATTTAACTTTATCTTACATACAATCCAAATCGAATAAACAAATATGAGTATACTAATTTCATTAAAACAACTTCCAATAACTATATTATTATCAGTGATGAAAATTTGTCACTAACACTAGCCCATTACAGTATCTACATAAAAAATCAATACGTAAATATCTGTTGGTATCGTGCAAAAGAAAATAATAATGAAACCTTTTTAATAGCTAAAACCTTGACTTTAAGTCAAATTTTTATTTAATTTTTGATGAAATAATAGTACAGGTAGTGTAGGATTCGAATCAAATTAAATTAAATAATTTTTAAATTTCAAAGTAAAACATTTTTTCTTTTATAGAAAAAATCGTCGGTTGTCGTTTGCGCATCACTATTGTTAATTTCGACATTTTTTGTTAAACCATTGCGCATCGTTCGATTTTTGGGTTATACATCGTTTGCGCATTAGCCGTTTAAAAGGTCCTATATCATTTGCGCATCATTATTATTCAACAATATAAATTAAAAAAAGGTGTACACTCAAAGCGCTAGTTGTTTTCTAACTTTGGTCTTAAAATCTCTTAATAATATTTACATAATATTAAATGTTCAAATATTGCATAGATATATAATGTGATACTTAGTATAAATGTAATGTTTTAGAATTAAATTTTCGATTTTTGATGAATATTGTCGAAATTTGAACTTAAAATATTTATGTGTTCATTATTTTTAGTTTTAAGTTTAAAAATCTTAAATTATTCGCATTTGCTATATATAATAATTAATTGTTATACATCATGTAATACCATTTTTTATACCCTTTTATTGTTCAGAATATTGATACGCATTTGATGTAGGTACGATAATTTGGAGCAGGTAAATAGACAATGCGCAAACGAAGTGCGATATTTTTGGACAGGTAAACAGACGATGTGCAAATGATATACGGCCGAAAAAATAATATGAATTGTACAAAAATGATTTCCCTTACTATCGAGATAAAAATTCCTTTTTTTTTTTTAAATACGAGGCTATTCAATTAAGGTCGGCACAAACTTGTCGATGAGTATCTGAAAAAAAAACGTACCCACATCCTGTCTACTCGACAGACATTAAACACATTTAGAAATCGATTCAAAATGATATTATTGTTATAAACACGTTTCGAAAATACCACGAAGGAGACTTGACCTGCGTTTAATGCTTTGTTCGCATATTTATAATGCGCTTTTACAGTTTTACCACCGACAGACGGACGCACATCCCATTGAAGTGGCGGAGGGTAAACAACCATTATTAAAGCCTTGGACTATACAGACCGAAGACACACAGCGGTACAACCATAATGTGCAGGATAACATTATATGAATGGATATTTTCTATATTATATTAACAAAATAAGGGATCACGGTCCGGAATGTGCAATATGTGAGATAGACTACTTTTATGTTCTTGTAATATATTTCATTGATTGGACACGGCGTCACAATGTATAATAGGTTCGTATAACAGCAACCACAAAAAAAATACAGCCATGTTTTTGCCTTACCAAACATTTTCTCAAATTTTTCGAGTATTTTTCCGGCTAATATATTAATGTCAACTATCAGTAATTCTGCTAAATAACACGTATGGGCATTTTTCTAGTGACTTTAATAATATCAAACACATGTTTAACTCGCTTTAATTTGATAATATTAATTTTCTCAATAAATTATTCTTAATCATTGGCTATCAAATATTAATTATATAGGGCAGTATAAAATATGCATCTCCATTCTTATATAACATATTAATACAATTTATACATGTATATTTATAATTTTAGTTTTTTTTATTTTTATTATTATTAATTAAGGCTATATAAATTCCTATAAATTCCTAGCTAGAATAGCTATTTAAGCCTACTGATATATACAAATGTTGACAGTTTTTTTTTTTACAATTTTTCATTCATACATAATTGCGATATAATAATAAAATATTATTTTAGTAATACATAGCCAAATAGACATTCGAATAATATTATGCTGACTTGTAGCCAGATAAGCCAGTATACTGTATCGCACACAGACCTTATACTAATGATGGGACATATAAGTAGTTACACATGTTGACGATAATATACTCCGCCCCACAAACACCAAAGCACACTGCACATGTGCACTAGCGACGCATCCATATGTGCAATATTATACGATTGCTGTGATAATTTCTTCTATTATCTAACTATTATTATTTTTATTATCTCTAATAGCACACGATTTTACTTTCTTACATCAATTTTATTTTAATTGATTACTGATCTCCGTTATACGAAATCTGAAGTGGTGGCCAAAATTTATACTTACAATTTATACAACTTCGTAAAATACTGAAATCATGACGAATTTGTGAATAGCAAAAATTGCTCAAAACACGGGAATTAAATCCTTTGGCTCAAAATTTTACCCTCTGCATCGATGGTCTGGACACGCCTATAACGTTGCGTGATAAAATTATTATACATTTTAGGACTAACACATTGGTGAGAACCGCTTTGTTAGTTAATAAGTCGAGATATCGTACAAATTTAAGTAATGGTCAGAATAACAGAATTACTCAAATTCACTGTTAGATCAATGCAATCAGAGTTAAGCATTTACCAAATAATGTATATTATACATAGTTTTAATAATAATATTAAATCGATTTCGATGTTTTGTGAATAGGCGCGATCCACCTGTTGACCACTCTATATTATATTTATACAACAGCACAATATACCTATTGAAGCGCGCAGGATTGACGCCATTTAACTGACGCAACAACAGCGATATGTGGTCGGGTGACTTTAACGACCCATATACATGTATTGTACTCGTAATGATATTGTGATGGCCGGTCATAGTGTATTGGATCAGTATAATTGTCATATTTTGATCACTAAGCTGTCATTCAGAAAATGCAATTTGCATGCGCTCTATTTTAAGTAATTCATAAATAGGGTTCGTGACTTTTTGCATTTGCATGTTTTTTTGTAGTAGTCGTAGATTATTCTTGGCAAGTTAAAGTAAAGTTAAAGTTATAAACTTGTTATATGAAATGGAAAAATTAAATATAAAGTTTGAATTTGCATATTTCATCATATTATAGAAAAACACATGGGTATTTGAGCAATTTTTAGCATATTTGGGAATATTTCACATTTTTATATTTTTATAAACGTAAAATTATCGGGAAAAATCATAATTAGATGGTCGTATTCTGTCGTATCTAACACATACATCTATTTATGATGATAGTATCTTGATCAACCTTTATATCGACAATATCAACAATTGTATATTTGTGGTATATGTACCTACCTAATTTTTAGATTTTCATTTTTATAATTATAATTAAAAATATACTTTATGCGTTTTTCAAATACAAAATAAAAAGTTTGCTGCGTATTTTGATGATTTTAAGCGCAACAAGTTCCAAACCCTATTCATAATTATCATAATATAGTAACATTTATATGATTATGACCGTTGTTTGATATTTATTGCATTATCATGTTATTTAATATATGTGCTAAATTGAACAATATTATCAAAAATATGCATATTTTTACTAAAAAAATGTATTTCTAATTTTATCTGATCGACGATTGGTTTATTAACATACCATTTTGTACAATTTCAAGTGTTCGATTTTTTAAATTTGATTGGGATAAATGTTAATTTAAAAATTAATTTATTAATAAGTAATTTTTTGTACCTACATCAAATATAGATAAAGTGACATTCATAGGCAGCACTTTCCGGGAGGGGGCAAACAATTAATTACCATAACCCAAAAAATGGACTTTCATAACCAAATTCTCCCAAAATAAAATTTCAACCTTGATTTTTTTTAAATTACATTTTTACCAATTTTGACTCCAGTAAAAAATAAAAATACAACCTAAAATATTAGATATTTCAAATTAAAAACGATTGTATTTTATGGTATGAATATTTGTCTTTTTAAAAAACTTGGTTATATACGAAGTACTTTTTCTTTTTTCAGACATTTTAGAAATAAATAAAATTTGAAATACATAAATAGTTATGGTTTCATCAAATTGTTAAAAAAACAAGTGCCATTTATTTAGATTTTTACACACATTTGCAGCACATATTGAATCTTCGATCGCTTGAGAAATGATGAGAGTCTAATATTGAAAAATTATATAATTGATAACGGAAAAATATATTTTGAAATTGAATTAGTTTACTAACGTTTACCGAGTTTGTTAATCTGTACTTATTACTTAACTGATATCCTCTGATCAGTGACTGGCGTTGTATATAGCGCTAGTAAAGTAAGTACTAACCATGTTTTCTAGATGAATTAATTTTGTCAACAATTATTATCATTTTATCAATATCTAAACATGAGTATAATTCTAATATTCTTCTTAATCAGCTTCAAATTTAATTTGGAATTCCAAAAACTATTTTCTTATATTACATCGGAAATTAAAATTACTAATGGAACATTAGTAATTTTTTTTAATTTTTTTGGATACGGGGAGGGGTCAACTTCCCCCCCACACCCTAATCGCCACCTATGGTGACGTTAAATAATAGCTTAGTCCCATGAATTACATTCTCGTCAACGATAAATAAAATATACAACAGGAAGTCTTCAAAATCAAAAAAAAAAAAAACATTAAGGTATATTTTAATACATGGGTACTTAAAACTGCGTTTTAACAGTTTATAAATTAATATAACTCGATATTTAAGTTCAAATCCACTTAACATTGTTCATTCAAATGATAAAATCAACAATATTGAAGTTCTTGGAAATAAATATTTTAGATTTTAATACCTACTATTGTACTCAAAATGAATCGGGTCTTTATGGTATGGGTATAAACCCATATTAACAGCTGGTAGACGGATGTCTATTGTATTGACTTAATGATGACATGGGTGGACGACAGTGTCAACCACGAACTATATGCGCACCGGAGACGCTATATAGAACCCAGCAGTTCAATATAATATAAGTAAAGACGTTTTATCGAGTCGCCATCGACACACTAATGGGTAGTATAATGTGCCACACATTATAATCGCATATTAACCTTCGATATATCGGTGGTGGGTGGTCGGGCTATCTCAACTAACAATAAATTGGTCTTCTATTGTAGCAATAGATTCTGGTGGGGCGTCGCGTCGTATCGGTTATCAACGGCCAAAGGGCCAGTCGTTCAGTCGCAAACGATTCGCGTACGCAGGCAGTTCTTCCACACATCACGTGTTTCGGTCAACGTAGTGTGTTCCTCTATAGCGTCATAAACGTTAAACAGCTTTGCAAGTTAATATCATGGAGTGGCAGACTAGGGCGAGATTTAACGAGATATGGCAGATTATCGTTGCCAGTAAGAGACCCGGTAACAAGGCGAGTTTAACCTACTGCGAATATCAGGAACGACTCAATCGGGTTCAATGGCTGAAAGAGGAATCGGAAGTAGGCGAAGTGTTCTTAACGGCAAAGGATCAGCGATTACTCATCAAGTATGACGTAATAAACGTGGGTGGTCGCGATTGGTTGGTCCAACCACAAGAAGATGATGTATCCACCAAACACCTTTTGTACGTGACCAACGACGAGCTATTCGACGTGTTGCACGAGGCGCACCTGGAGACCAATCACGGTACCGAGCAGCAGATGATCAACCAAATCCGGCTCAAGTACTGCAACGTGACGAGGGAGGCAGTTATGACGTACCTGGAACTGTGCCCACACTGCTTCAACCCGAGACAGGACCTGCAGATGCTCGAGGAGAGTGCGATACCGCCGATAGTGGCACCTATGCCACCCTTTCCTAATTGCGTCTATGGGAAATCGGTCTACTTCGGAATGATCGACATGCAACGATGTGCCCGCGACGGTTACTCGTACATCTTGGTCCACTGGGACGTCGGCACCAGGTTAATCCACATCCTACCGCTTCAGAGTATGAGTTATGTGCACGTGGCCATCGGTTTGATGGAAATTTACTCGTCGTTTGGCATGCCAGATTTTCTTGATGCACCGTACGATATGCCGTACATTATTTCGGTGGTTAATTATATAAAATCCGTGTGGCATAGTGGAGTTTCCATCAATCTCAGGACTGAAGACGACCCAAATGCATTAAACAGCGGCGCTAATTTGGTATTTTCAATAATGGAACCGTGGTTGGGAGACGAAAGATTTATACGCAACTGGCCATCGGAGATCAAGCACACACAGTTCATGATGAACAACATGACTTATTCGGGTAAGAACTTATCAGCTACAACCTTGTATCTTTGTTGCCAATAGGAACTGAAAATTAGGAACTTTTTTGTTAGAATATATACAGGGTGATTTTTTTATGAAACAACACTCATTATTTAAAAAAGTATTGACTTTTACATAGTTTCAAGTTGTTAAAAAACCAACGCTTTTATTAAAAAATTATATTTTTAAATATTTTTTTAAGTTTTTTACTTTTTTGAATGGCAACATAGTTTTTTAATTTCATATTCCAATGCAGAATATTTTTCTAAAAATTTTGATACATAAAAATCGAATTTAGGACGAGTAGTTTATGAGTTATAAGTATTTTAAGTTTTTACAAGCCGAGTAGTGGACAAACATTTTGCGGGGTAACCCCGTACCACTCCACTCTGCCAATCTAAACTTTAAATACCTATAACTCATAAACTACTAGCGCTAAATTCGAAATTTTAACGTAATATTTAATAAAAAAAATAGCTTTATTAATTTATGAAATTTTAAGTATAGGTTACCATTTGAAAATCAAAAGTTGATAGTTGTTTATCTGATAAATATAAGGGTGAAAAATATAAAAAAATTAACAATTTAAGAAGAGTGTAAATCTACAATTTCGAAAAAAAAAAGTCAATACTTTTTTAAATAATGAGTGTTGTTTGATAAAAGAATCACCCTGTATATCATATATGTATGAAAACATTATGGCAGGTTCCCTCTGAATATTATGTTCTTATAGCAATTAAAAAAATATCAAAAATACATAGACACATCGTATTGATTATTTAAACGAATCGCTATATTTATTTATTCAATTTTTTTAGTTGTTTTGTTTTATTTCACAAATTACTATAAGTGAAAACTTGAAAATTTTCGCCCCACAGTAAATTATTATTTTCTAACTACTCGTACAATGAAATTTTCAAAGTATTGATTTTAATTTTAATTGCTTTTTTCCATAGGAACGTACCTAGTTGGTAATAATCAATTAATTTAATGTATTAACTTAAGATTTGATAACTGTGATAATAAAGTACCTACATAATAATTTAATATAATTGTATTGTAGGTTCTATAAGTTATTATAATATTGTAAAATATAAAATTATAATCTATGTTATAATAATAATAATAATAATAATACAATTTAGAGTGGGAATTTAATCGATTAATTACGTCAGGGAAAAATATTACTTATCAAAAAAGCATTTTTTTTTCATATGTTATTTATTTCAGTTAGTATTTTATACCTATTCACGATTGCTTGGTAATGGAATTATTTTCAGTAGTTTCATAACTAATTTACAATTGAGATTGTTAAGCCGGTTACTTTATTTAACGATTAATCGTCAAAAATCGGAAATCGATTGTGAAATTCCATAATCACCTAGCATTAATAAAATATAATAAATGTGATTTTTTTTCGGCAAAAATGAATTTAACCTACAGTATTGTATTTCCAATGAAAATTAAATTTCTTATAGCAATATAGGTACATAATATGTAAAGTAGAAGTCCAATGAAATTGAATACCTAAGAGCCGTGGTACTTTTGATATCATTTATAGAGCAGAATGACTTCCCCGGGTGGTTTATGTCGTTTTTGAACATTGACTTATTTTGTTAAGCATACTCAAAGTGCTTCATTCTACATAATTATGATTTTACCCAATACGAAACCCTACAGGCGACTATTTTAATTAGTTTAATAGATTTACCAATTTTTCTTCTAACATTTTATTTGCTTTTATATAGACCCGACGTCACAATTTGGTATCAAAATTTCGGATTTCAATCCATCGATGTGATTGATCATTTGGTGTAAATTCCATCAGAAACATCGGAGGCAGCAGACGAGGACCACTAAACTAATTGCACTACGGCGACGTTCTCGTTCTACTTTTAAAAATTGCAACTGATCTACACACACCATCGGATGAAATTCATACACTTATTTTTTATATATCACTAATTAATTATAATATATACTTCAAAAAAAACTAATAATTTTATTTGCATCATAATATATCCGTTTTATACATTTAATGTATGCATACACACAATACATAACATAATTGTATATAAATGTGATAATATACTGCTGTGATTGACAGTTTGAAGTCCCCCAGACTTTATTTATAGTTTTAAAAGCAATAAACAATCTGATACATAATGGTAAATTTTCTCGTGTACTGCTCAAGTTTTAATTAACGATAACACATATTACAATTGACATAATATACAATATTCATGTATTCAAACGCGGATCTAAAATGGCTAATCCCCCACCTATATATATTTTTATAACATTAATCATATATTTATATAATAAATAGACCATAAATCTTAAAAACACACAGCTTTAAAACATATAAAACATATAGGTAGGTATACAATTTCTTGTTGATACCTACTGTTTTTATTAAATAAATATCTAGAATGTTATCTAAAATCAATCATCTAGAATGTAAATTGTGAAGGTATTACAATTAAAATTTTATCATATTTTGAAAAAAATATATGACACTCCAATCTCCCCCTCACCATTTTAGATTTCTATATCAGCGTCTATTTATATTAAATATATAATTATTATATCGTTATATAAAATATTATAAATATAATAAATACCGAATTTTAATATTTTTTATTATTACCTCCATTGTATACATTTTAAACATAGATATCATATATGTTAAGTAGACTGCAAACTGTCAGTTATTTCAACCAAAATTAATGTGATTTTTTTTTTGGCATTGTGTTCAACTACCTAAATTCTAAATATTAAATCGAACAATGTTTTTCAAGTTTTCAAAAATGTGCATATTATAATTAAAAGGATATAACATAAAATTGTATTTGGTTATTTTTTTTTTTATACGATTGTTGTTTTTTTAACAACTTTTTTGTAATATTTTTCAATCCTCATTTTTTTAGCTGTACTGAGTTAAATTATTAAAATATTTATAAACAAAATAAGTAAGTCGGTGGTACACTAAATATGAATAAGGTAACGTCCAATGATAAAACAGTTTAAAACTGTGAATTATATTCTCATTAACAATTAATGAAATATACAACAGGAAATACTTCAGACGAATAAAATAAAGTTTTGATAGTTTAATATTGTTTTAATGCTTTAGAAAAATTGAGTTGATATAATATGACTCGATATTAGAAGTTTAAATGAGCTTAAAATTGCTTACGTTTTGACTACTATATTGCACAGATTGTAATTTTTTTTTTATTAAAAATAAAATTTCCATCATAAACAGTAAGATTTAAGTGTTCAATAGGTATACAAGTGACATATATATCTACATCGTTGGAGAGAATTGTACATATTACTATTTAAGTCTTTTGGCTCAGAGTTCGTATTTTTGTTACCGTAATAAAATAAAATAAGCTTTTTTTAGATCCCAACTTCAACTGACGAAATTAATATAATACCCACGTTGTGCTTATATAATATGTATATTAAATATTATTATGTTACAAGAACTCGAAACCAGGTTTATTATTCGAAAACAAATCAACAAGTTCGTGCGTTTTAAGCAGAGAAGAAAAAATAAGAGCAAAATATTTATTTCGTGTAGAATATCTTGCAAAATAAAATTATGAAAAACCTTAGCCCATAGGAAAAATAATTTTCACTAAAAGGAAAATAATATACACAAATGAAAAAATGTCTGGTGCACATACGTAGGTACATTGCATATTATAGGAAGGTATAGGCAGGTAGTAGGTACACAGTTACACGTGCGCGTACAAATGGATACAACACAATAGGTAGGTAAGTGGGTAGGTATAGTGGACGGTGGTAGGGTAGAATAGGGTAGGTATTCATATTATTATTATTATTATTATAAGCACTCTGATCAAGCGTTAAGGTTACACGTACTAGCTGCGCACGACACAATAATATTATATTTGTGAAGTATACAGTGTTACATAAAAATATGAAGAAAAAAAATAGATGCTAGTTAAACGTATGACAATAATTTTGAAAATTTAGTGGATGGTAAATAATTTAAGAAATAAACTCATGTCAGAAAGTTTTTAGAAATAATATTTTGAAAAAGTTACCATAGGTTTTTTTTAGATTTACTCAAAAAAAAAAAAAAACTTATATTTAAAAAAGATTTAAAAGGTAAACTACTTGAATTAGATAAATGTTTTTACCGCCGAAATTAATTTAAACAATTTAAAAGTTGGCTATTTTAAAAAATGTTATGTATAAATACAGTGCAAGTGTTATTAATTTCTTATAACAAAAGTAATTGCATTTATCAGTTTGATCTGTTCACCGAGTGTATACGGACATACAGTGTAATTTGAAAAGCTTGATCGCACCTGTAACTGTAAAACGCAAAGTTTATGTTTTCATCTATTTTTAGTTAAGGCCGTTGAGTGAACTTCGCGGTTATCCGTTCCATCGAGGTTAATCATGATGTAGAATAAAACCGAAAATGGACTTTCTGTAGAATACGAATATAAGACAGATATAGGTGAATACTTAAAATTAATGTACCATATATGTACTATGTAAATTGAAACTTCCGTTTCTAGATCAGCATTTAGTCAATTAAAATATTTGTTTGATCTATAACCGCTATTCGGCCAATGAAAAATTAGGAAGATTTATAAACTATTTAGTTGAAAATTATACCAACAATTATAACAATTATATATTTCCACCTCGAGTTTTGACAATTGTAAGCACTTATGTTTGTAGTACAATTTGTATGATATTTATGTAATTTATAAAAATCTTTTCACTCAAAATTAAATTTTCAATTTTATTTTCCGCATCCAAATGTTTACAATTTCATAGATGTAGTGTATATTTTTACCTAATTCTTAAATTATTATAAGAATATCTTGTATATAAAGACCACATAAAAAAATATTCAAAACAAAATAAACGTATCCATATAAAAAAAATTAGATACATGGCTATAATATCCTAAATGCAATATAATATATGAAAGTATTAGCTAACAAATTTAAAAAAATTAATTTTACTAATTAATTTGAACATAAACTAAGTACAATTCGATTAATAATTGTAGATTCTACTATAGTAAACTATTATTTATTACATTTATTTAGTATAATAATATTGTAATAGATACATAAAATATAACTAAATTAGAAGTAATATTATACGACCATATACAATATAATATTTACACTAAGTTCGATAATCATTTGGAACAATTTTGGAAACCAATGTATTTACACAATAAACGTTGAGACCCCTAGTTGTAAGAATTCGATGGGTATCCACTACCTGTGTTTTGGAGCCAATTCGATCGCCTACAAAAGAAGTAGCTACCTACCGAACTCCACGGGATACTCACTTTGATGGCTTACAACAATTTAAATATTAGAAAATAAGGTCCTTAAAATAAATATATTGAAGCCAGTAAGAGCAGCAATGAACAAAATAGATATTAAATTTGTATAAGTAGAAGTAAAATGCAGCAAGTATTTCTGCACACGATATAATAATTGTATGTTTATTTTTCCGTTGTATTGAACATAATTTTAACTATTGATAAGATAAGTTGGATATATTTTATGGGTACATCCATTATTCCAAATGTAATTAAAAGAGCTGCAGAAATTAAGACATTAGATTCATTATCAAAATTATCAAGGTTATTTTAGAGACTCGAATCATTCGACATTTAGATATTTATTTAAACTATATTATGTATGATACGTTTTTGAATGACTGATACAAGATTACAAAAATGGGAATTTTCCGACCTACATATTAAATAAGGTGTTAATTTACAATTATTGCAAAAGTAAGAATTTGAATACTAAATTAATATTAATATTAATTCTCTATTAAAAGAAATCGTGGTGGTGAGCATACTTGTTGAATCAATCTGTACACAATTATGTTACATATAGGTAACTGTTTTAAAAAGGTAACAATATGAATTTAACAAACTTTAATAAATGCGTCATTAAAATAAAAAGTGATGGTGAGCCACAAGTGTAGTGAATCACCCTGTACATGGGTTATGTTGCATACATATAACAGTTACCGTTTTACATAGGTATAAAAATATGTTTATTGTGTGGTCCCTGTTGCACCCTAGCCGCATACTTACACGATTAGAAATCATACGAAAAAAATGTGCTATGATATGGCCCATTTTAATCGCTGTAGGGCATTATGGGTGAAACACGATTGCGGACGCTCTACCTTTTTTGCAACACGACTGCGGACGACCACTGTATGACAAAAGGTTTTATTTTGCACCCAAAAAATGACACGACTCCGGACGAAATTTATTGAAACGTTGCCAAGTTGTGCAACGCAGTCTAACGAGCCCAACGATTATCAATTTAATGATAGGCTTATCGACTATCGTTTGAATGGCTAGTGAGCACCGACTACAACGCGGTTTAAGATATTAGATCATATTATATTATATAGCTAATAATAGGAATAATAATAATACAAATATTAATTATGATAATTGACAAATTAGTTAAAAATCAAAAAAACAAGCGCTCGAAAAGCAAAATTTATATTTATATTTTTTTCCCTACGTAATTATAACTAATTGTTTTTAAATATTTTAATATGTTTTTGTGATTTTTATAATCATCATAGCTCTGAATCGTTAATTTAATTCTATCCAAATCTTTTTTAGCCACCGATTTTTCTCAACCTTTGTTTATTGATGAAATTATTGTCTCAGTGTCTGCTTGAGTTTCTTTTAAAACCGATATAACTAAATGAATCGGAGGATATGTATTATGAAACTGGCTATGTATGTTCGGTGAAAACTTTCTGCTCCATTAGTAGTTCTTAAATAACACTATATAACAGAACACTATAACTACGGTCTACGAGTGTGCAGCTATTACTGCAGTACCTATTTAACAGAAATGACTTGTAACTGCAAACTACATATTTTGTTATTTTAATACGCTCAGAATTCCATTTTCCCACATTATCGAAGTATTATTTATAAATTTGGCAACATGTGTCCGCCATCGTGTCATTTTTGGATGTCCAAAAATCTCCAAAAAGGTAGCCCTGATAAGATCCGTCCGCAGTCGTGTATCACCGGGCATTATGATGTACCTATCATAAGTCAGATAAGTTATAATATTATACGTTATGCATAGTATTGCGTTATGCTAGTTTGATGTTTTATTTATTTATTTTATGCATAATAACTATTCGTGGTACGAGATAAAATAAAAAAAATAAAAAAAACAATGAGATGTGGGTTGCCACAGTGAGCCTAATATTAAGAGAAGCGATGAAAAATAACAGACCTTTCAAAAAAACGTATTACATCGGAATATCGTTGGCTGAGAGTAAAAAGGTTCTATGTCAAAATATCTTATTTTACAGAAATGCATTTTTATGGTTTGTTAAAAGACGTAGAACCTTTTGCTTTGTGTGTCTATTTCATTACAACTCGTATCTAACTAATTTCCAGCTTAAAATATGCGCCACTAAAAACTTATAAGAAATATTTGAAAAAGTAAATTTCGAAAAAAAAACATAGAACCCATTTACTCTTAGTCTATTTGGATCTCTGAGCCGGGGCATGATTATCAAGTACTAATTACAACGTTAATTTTTTTTTAAATCGGTAGACATACGTCATGTAAGCACGTGTTGTCTACGGTGGTTTTTTGCTTCGCTCGTATCACACCGCCGAATTCGTTCCGACACGTCTCGTCGGTTGTTTTTATTTTTGTTTAATATTTTTGTTTTTGGTCCATCCTCCACCTCTTCCCCGCCACCAACGAAGACGACACGATTGACACACCTTAGTCGCACTGCCTTCGTCGCCAACGTCGAGGAGAAGAGACGTGACAAATTGCACCTGTCTGACGACCATTTGTCTTTTTGGCCCCGTCCCCATTAGTCAAATACGACTATTCGTTGTCATCGTCTTCGGTGGTATTTATAATTTTTTTGAAAATCCCAGCCACCACTCAGCGGCGTATTTTGTTTCGTGGTCATTACATCATATTCTTATGTCCCCGTTCAAGGTCGTAGAAATCTACTTATTTTTCAGACCAACCGAATTGATGGCTCTTCGAGTCGAACGGAAAAGTGTACTCGTACGCATTACTGCATTAGTGCATTATGTTTATTATTATTATATTACACGGATACATGACGAGCCGCAGTGTCACCATGAGGGGGAGGGTTGGTTTTCGAACCTTTGGTCCTGACTCCTGAGGCACGAGGAAATATTATATAAACAAGCAAATCACTGTATGATATAAAAAATATATATATATTAATAGTATAATATCATTATTTATTATATATACGTATATATTACAGAGTTTGTTTGAATGTTTAATTAAATTAAATATATAAATATTAAATTATTTTTTTTTCAAATTAATTAATAATAAAATAATGTAATCTATAATAATTATTGATTAATATAGTTATACCTATTTAGATTTGATTGTGAAAAAAATATATAATACCTTTTTGCTTATCATCATTAGCATACGATAGTCTATAATATTTATTATTATTATCTAACAAATGGGCAGATGAACTACAGTGTTATTGATAACATGGCAATATCATTTAGAATTAATTATTGTGCGATTACAAGTTATGAACCTTATTAACTTTGGTAGAAAATAAATTATATATATTTTATATTAATAAAAGATTTAAAAAAAAAAAAAGGAAATTAGGGCCCAAAGTGTTTTACTGAACCTGTGCTTAAATATAGTTATTTGATGACACTGATAGCTAAAATGGTTAAGAGGGAAGGGGAAGTTATAAATCCTGCGAATTATAGGTAGTAGTTTTTAGGGTTGGATTGTAAAACGATATAAACTCCGCTGAAACTTATTTACCCGAAAAAATTGGAAATTCCACGGGCAAGTTTTCGGTTACTCGAAAAAACATGGCAACTCTACCAATATAGTAGGTACATGGTACATCCATAGATGACAAATTACAACTATTTTATAACTATAGTGATCATTATTGATTTTTATTTTAAGTTAAAAATATGTTTATATATATATATATATTATATATATATATATATAATAAATATAAATACATATACAATAATAAAATACCTATTACTTACATAGTGTCACTTTTATTTCAAGTAAAAACCAGAGGAATTTACATTTTTTCAGGTAAAAACATAACTAGTGGAATATACATGAAAAAATTTTAAAAAGGTCGAAATCGACCAAATTAACACAACGATGTAAAATAATTTATGGCTGGTTTGTACGAGTACACAACAAAAACACGTATACATCAATATTCGTAAATTTTAACCTATCTTATAATTTTCCATATAGATACTGATCGTTACTGATAGTGAACGTCGTAGGAGGTTTCTGGTAGCAGATTGTATATATCTGGTACTTTTGCGAGGTCAAAATTTAAAATTTTCATTATATTTTTAAAAAATCAGGTTTGATGGCGTTTGTTACCAGTAAGTTCGAAAATCTTCGCTTTGTTTTAGTTATTTTGTAGACATTTCGATAAAAAAAAAAAATGACAATTTATTCAAAAACCTCAATAAATTAATGTAAGGGTCCTCATAAGTTAACAGTATAGGTATTTAAAAATGTAGGTGCCTATAATATTCAACGAAACTATACCCACTACTAACCCACTTAATTTTTTCATTTCAAATTTCTTAAAGTGAAAAAAAGCATTATGTCCGATACAAAAACGAGACTTTTTTTCGTTTAACGAAAAAGAGTGATTCTGACTTATTCCCATCACGCGCCCGGGCGGGCCTGCCATACGTTATTGCATTAAACTTATCATAAAAATAATAATATATATGTGACACGTGAATGTACATGTTACTCAAACAAGTGAACAAAAACAACTCGTCGTCCAAACGGTAAAATGGACCTAATTTTGTCTCTCTTTGTATTATCATTTTCTATTTTTCTCAAAAGAATGTTTTCAAAACTAATGTGCACTAATTCTGTTTTCTTTTAGTATGCCGGCCAAAAGTCCAACAAAGGCGTGAAAATCCGCACTTGTAGGTATTACTGCAATGTACCTATTAACCTCTGATATAAATTTTGTTTTTTTATCAGTTTAAAAAAAATTGTTTGTTTTCGCTAAAATAAGTGTACTTAGCGCGATCGTAAGTTTTGATTTTTGATCTTAAGCGCAGATAAATAAAATCGAAATTATTACGTCGTAATAAATTTCAGTGATTACGTATTCCTTATGAGTTAATGATTTATTAATAAATTATCCAACGTTAGCACGTCGTCTGCAGATACGAATCTATCGAGATAAGTAATAACATTATACCGATAAAACAGTAATTAAATTTCTGTAAAAACGTCAATAAATACGAAACTTCCGTGTAATATAAAAATATAAAATCATATTTGGTTGACAGTATTTTTTGCAAACTTATTTTTAACGAGAGATAACTTCTGACATAAAAAAAAATAAAGAATTTTCATCAAATTTTCAAACGTTTGCTTTTATTATTCACTCGTATTTTATAGTATATTAAAATATATCGCCAATAATAAAAGTGTTATTCGCTTTACATTTTAATATGAAAGTACGGCAAACGACAATGAAATTGAAAACTGTCTGAATTGTGGTTTTCAAGATCGAAGTTTATTAATAAAATTAAAATTTAATAAAACTTCACTATTTAAAGAAAATACATGCAGCAACGTCTTCACATAAATGATTTATGAATTATGTGAGCTCAAGGACACATACAAGAAAAACGTTATGGTCTTAAAGGTTAAGCAAATTAGCAAATCTTGAGTCGACTTTTCCTTGATTAAATTTGAATATTATAGCTTGTTTATGTTTAATGTATAAATAATTGCCTACCTTAAACGCCTTATAACTAGCGTATATGATTTTCTTTGATAATTTTTTTAACATAATATCCAATTCTTGTATAAAACTATACACATATAGTGTAATCATTACAACTATTTAATTTTAATGCTAAAAAAAAAAAATGAAACTTAAGTATTTTATGCGTACTAATTAATTTTAAAACTAAGAAATTTCAAAAAAAAAATTACATGAACAGATATTATATATATATCTGTTTGTGTTTACATTAAAATATGATACTTTGCAGTTTTCGTATACATATATAGTTTCATAAGATTGAAATGGATTGAATTCAGCAAACTCCTTTTTAATTTTCAACTTCATAACTAATAAAATATATCATACACAATTTTTGAAAACATTTAAACATAAATCATAATTTTGGAAAACAATATTATCCAGTCAAAAACTCAATAAACTATTTTGAAATACATGTTCTTAATACTTAGATACCTATAATTTGATTTTAATTCATAACTCAGGAAGTAAGTTCCCGGTTTTTCACTCCGTTAAATAATTAATACAACCAGAAACAGTGTGTGTATGATAAACAAGATATCAACGACATTATATATTATATAAATTAAATACTCTAATTAATTATTATATATTTATTATTTAACTATAAAAAGAAAACGTGTTTAAAATTCGACATTAATTGTATTTTATGATCGAAGTCAGTTCCGACAAATGTTTATTCGTGTACGGCGTTTGTGAATAATTACATTTAAATGTCGTGTGATACGCAAGACGTATGTGTACGAAATACTTTAATTTTGTATATTTTGTAACAAACAAAACCCGCCGTTATAGCCACCGCGCATGTGTGCTGAACGTGTAAACATTAATTCGTTTTTAAAAGGTCGTGGGAACGCCGGCGGTGATAAATACCCCGTGATGGGTCATGACGACGAAACTGAAAAAAAATAATAATAACGTTTCCGAAATGGGAGACATTGGCGTTGGCAAATAAAAATAATATTAAATGAACTTAAAACGGTCCAAATTCAACCACGAACAGTCAAAAAACAAACAATAATCAACTCGCGTCTTAAAACGATTTATTTAGATATTCAAATGTAAACGTCGTTAATTCTCAAACACATATATATAACATTAACTATATAGTAACTATACTACAATACAGGGTGTCCCCCCATGGATTTAAACAATATCTCACGAAATAATGGAGATACCGAAATTCTGGTTTTGTAATAAGACTCACGGGGATAAGAACTACAATTATTTCATTTTTAAATTTATGTTTTGGTAAAAAATTTAAAAAATATATTCTTTTATTTTTTAATTACTTCAAGAAAAAATAAAGATAGCCACTTAGTAGAGTTTATTTTTCTGAAAATATTAACGTTTCAACATTTTATTTTCATTCTCTTGAAAGAGTTCGTCCGGCCGTACGAGCACGCGCGTGGCGCGGCGTTTGACATGTTTGATAGCACTACGGCGTTAGATAATTCACAATTTTTCTCAAGACTAAAAAAAAAAATTTTAATCAGAAAATTAACGAAAATAAAATTTTCAAACATCAATATTTTCAAAAAAATAAACTCCACAAAATGTTTTACCAAAACATTAAAATTAATTTAAAAATGAAATAATTGCAGTTCTGTGAGTCTTATTACAAAACCAGAATTTCGACATCTCCATTATTTCGTGAGATATCGCAATGGGTAAATCCTCGCGGTACACCTGTATATATGCTATATTATACATAATATTTAATTAGGTACCTATGTATTGATTCGATTGTTATTCTAAGCTGAATCCTGATCGTTGAATTCCCAGCGAACGATTAATATTAAATATTAAACGTTTAAATACAAATTACTATATTATTTGGATATAAATAGTAGTATGATATTATTATTTAAATTGTTCGGAGAGCAAAATGAGCTAACGAGCAACAAAGCTAATAGATTTCAGAAGCGTAAAAACTATTCACTGTCGATTGCACACAAATGTGCAATAGTGATGCCGACTAGACTCAAAATAGAAGCATATAGATAATAAATAATTCGTCGTTAAACAATGATCAGTCGATTCAGTCGTCGGAATACAAATCCAGTTTTGATAATATAATAACCGTATCATTAACTATTAACAAATTATCAACAAACTATGAAGTACCTATAATCTATATATCCATTAATATCCCAATACTATATAATGTCATTAGTGGCTATGTAAACATGACGGTTGTGGTTACAGATTGTAATTAAACTTTCGTTTGTATGGTTAGCATTTACTATTCAAAAAGAAGTGTATAAAACTTAAATTAAGATTCTTATAAATAATATTTTTATTTATTTTTTTATCATTAATCTAAATACAACTCGACAACAAAAGCCTTTAGTTGGATAATTACTTCATTTCTAGTATCTAGCTAGTTAGACTTAGTCACAGTGTGTATGGAAATTGAAATTATCCTAACATTATAATATTTGGTTGATTAAATTGAATACTTTGAACAATTTTAGAATGTTTTTGTTCTGATCAGGGTTAGTACCTACCATCGAGGCTTGCGGTCATGTGGAGATTTCGTCGATCTTGTTCATATCGTTGACATTCCGTTAAAACGGCTTAACTGTAAACGTAAAGCCATATACTTTGCAATTTGCATATTAATTATGTATATAAGTGGTGTTGTTAATTACACGGTATCTTATGCACTTATACATTTTGTTGTATCAATACGCAAACATAAAGTTGTAAACATTTTTATCGGTTGTAATTTATGTAAAAATATTCGAATGATTTGGTGTAAAGAAAACAGTAGTCACAGGTAATGTACACCTACTTATCGTGTTTCAAAGCATAAAGATAATAATATATGATGAACGTTTTTAGAAGTAAGTATAAAGGAATAATGAATACAAAATTTCTATAAATATAAAATTCATATTATGTTCGTCTTTACTGGAAGAATAGGTGTCTAATACTGTCTACTAAATTTAATCTTTTAACTCTCCAGTCAGTCCATGACTATTAACCTATAGTCCCCGGAAACTAAAATGTTAATTTGTGTGCAAATTATTTTTTTTTCACATGGAGAGTTAAGTACTTAAGTAAATCACTACTTTCAATTGTTTCGATGAGTACCTACGGTTCAAAAATACAAAAATAACTTATACATTATGTTTCAATACTTCGCTTGAAATTTTCGTCTATTATTTTTCACGTAAAACTAGCATAGGGAATAAATAAAGAAATATTTCAATTTTTGTTTTTTTTTGTATAACGTACTTATATAAATATTAGTTTTGAGGTTAGGTACGAATGGCTTTAAATTATAAATAGTGAGCGATAATTTTCTTACTTAACAGTATGTACCTACCTGTATAAATTATAACATATTATTTAACAGTTTAGGATTAAAACAAAACATCAATATATTTAATTTAAGCTATTCATATTTTGTAAGCCCAATGGCCTATGCTGCCGAGGGCTCTTTCCTAATAAAAAAAAAAAAAAAAAAACATCAATATCTTGAAATTACATATTTTTAAAAATACACAATTTAAAATGTATTGAATTTAAAAACTGATTAGAGAAATATGCGTATGAAATGTTAATAAGTGGTTCAAAATAAATAAATATTACACACATAAACATTTTTCACAAAAATGGTGTATTTTATAGAATATTAAACAATTGCAGTCAACCACTAAACAAACTCTAAATTATTTAACTCGTTTAAACCAATGCTTCAGCTGCAAATAACCAATTATAACAATTGATTCAGAAAACCTATAACACAAATTAATGCGATCAATAAAAAAAACTATATATCTTAATGCCCTGATATTTTTAAGGTTAACTTGCTTGCTTTGTTTTTGATTTAATTAGGCTTGATTGGTCAATTTCTCCAAATCAGGAGCTTTGGTGCTTGTAATAAAAAGTTTTTTTTTGGTGATAGTTTTAGAGTTTTTTTCCACAAATATTTTGGATGATGCGCCTTCGTTTTCATAGCACGCTCATGACAAAGATCTCGGTGATTTTATTTGAAGCTGAGCGATTTTATTACGGGTTATTGATAATTTTTGAATATTATTATGTTGGTTAGATTATATTTCTACAAATTTTATTTTATCTGCTCAGTTGACAATTTCAAACCAACATTTATTGATATTTACTACATTTTTATAAGTTTAAATATAGGTATACATTTTATATTATACAAATCAAAAATCCATACATTTACAATCATTTAGTTTGTTTATTTGTTTTATTTTAAATAAACAGACGAATAAATTATACTAAAAATACATTAAGTACCTACGATTTGAGGAAGAACCTTTAATGTCACTGTTAATTTTTTTTTATCAATCGTAATGTAACACTGAACTCATCATGGACGAGTTATTATGATATTATATATTACTCGATTTAATAGCAATTAATTGAATCAGTGGTTCTAAAAGAGTAAAATCAAAATCTTGTTTTAAGCAAAATGTACATCATTTATATAAAATTCAATACAGAAATATAAAACATGATTTAAATAAAACCACTGTAGTGGTATGATTAAAGTAACATTGAAATTCAACTTGCATTTTATACATGCACCTATGATACTAAGCACGGCAAATATAGAGTAATGCTTATTTATAGTATAATTTAAATTGTGTATATATTTACATAATTTATGTATTGCTACTTCGATTTCGGCTATTGACTTTATTCTATTGAATTACATTACAACGAATACGCGATTGGACGTGACATTTTGGAGACTGTTGTCGGTGACGCACATTATTTTTTTCTTATTTACCTTTAAATAATTTATAATTCCGAAACAGGTAAACGTATATCATTATATAAGTGATACGTTTTAATTGAAAAATTTATAGATTGTGCTAATTAACATGGTACCTACCTATACAGGTTATACAGGTATCTACAGCAACATATACGAACAAGAAGTATTTGTTTAGGGTCTCTGGGGAGCAAAGTGTATTGATTCTACCATAGAGTACCATCTGAATATTTGTTTATTTATTATTTGGTGTCAGGTACCCATAATTATTATTCAGGTAGGTATATGCCTACTCAGATCATTACAGATTCGAGTGAATTTCGAATGTAGTTAATATAAAACACTTAATTCGTCGACGAGTCAACAATTTTTTTTTTTTTTAATATTATTATTTAATACTGACCAATAATAAAACAATAATAAAACGTCACAAATCTATTACACATCCTTTACAATTCTACAAGACAGCTTAAAAGTTCTATTACTTGCTGTCCGCATATAATATTAAATTATAAATCTCAATTTTCTTTTTTTTCTCGGGATCGAACATTTCAAGTCTCACGGTTCAATAACGTCACGAATTTCGTTAGAGACAGGATTTTCTTAATATTTTAAGAACAAGACGTTTTTATGCTCTTAAAATCCGTTAAAATATTATTATTTTACAGAGAAATAAGATATAGTTTTACTCATTTACTATACGAAGAAAAGTAATAATTTACCTAATATAGCAATAATAAATTATAAGCATATTTTAATCTTTATACTATAATTAATATTAAAATGATGTGGCCTGGTGTGGTACGGTGCTTGGCCTCGGTCACATACGTGGTCTGAGATCAAGCATCATCTGGTGACGAAATCCTCGGATGGGGGACCACCTGTATTTTAGTGACAAATCCTTGCCACATATACACGTAAAAATAAATAGTAATAGGTTAGGTTAGGTTAAGACTTATGATTTAAGAGAATTCTAAATCAATAATAGTTCGAGATATGCATTTTTATGCAGTAAAAACCCCTCGACGGACACAAATATAGTATCCAAATGGGATTGGAGAAACATACACATTATTTCTGTTGGTACCTACCTATAATAATAAATTTCTGCATCATGAGATGCCTGTCTCGAGTGTATTACGCCATATCACTTATTAATTGGAGAATAATTCGTCGAGAAATCTTAGAGTCCAATATCATCGAGCCGTGGCCATTCTCAACGGACAAATAAAAAACGAAATACGTGAGAATAGCCAGAAAATCCTATCCTATAGGTGTTATAAATGCAGTATAATAATGATACAGAATAGCAAAATACAATACTGTTACAGCCCTAAACACATCAACACGTGCAGCAGAACGCACACGAAGCTTATAAAATAATTTAATAGTATACACACAAGCACACAATACAATAAGTATAATAAATATATACATATATATATATATATATATATATATATATATAAGAAGAATTCGTATGTGCTCCGTCGTCGGCGGCGGCGTTTACACCATAAACATACAACTGAAACGGCATCGATTGGTGTGCAACTACCTACGCGGTGGGTGTGCTGCGGGGAGGGTGAGGGCAAAAAATTTAAGAGTTCCGAATGGGCACAAAAAAAATATATATATGTATATATTTATATATAGTCCGAATAAAATCCGACGATGTGAGTTCTAGCGAACGATCTTTATAACAGGGACTACGTTTACGGACGTTTACACAAGCGTCGTAAATCACGACTCTAGTTTTCGTTCGGAAATTTATATTAACGACACGCCATCGCCACCGGATTTTTCATGTGTAAATAATAATACTTTAGCGACTTCATCGTTCTCGGTGTTTGTTTATTTTTTTATATTGCACATATTTTTTTTATTATTTTTTTTTATTGTTACAGCATCAACTACAAGGTTATTATCTTCCAGTAGTAATATTTTAAGTTAGATTATAATATATAATATATTTACAATAGGTTAAAATTATATTAAGTTGTACATTTCAATTTTTTTTTTTTATTGCACATATTGTTTATTTAATAAATATAAATTTTATAATATTGTGTATTATTATCTACGATCGATTGTATTCGTTGAGGACTGCTACACGTGTACGGCGGCTACGGCTGAAGTTCGACAATGTTATTATCGTTGTAAATTTATAATACTATAATATTATTATTTTTATACGTGTACGTCATCTCATGTGTTTATATCTCTGTCCGAATACGCTGATTCGGCGAAAAATAAAACACATCGTGTTCACATCGATAAACTTATATCATATAATAATTGCACCGACGGCCGACCAAAGCCTAGCGTATATTTTTATCGAAAACATTTTTTTTTTTTTTTTTAACTACATGGGGTATGTGCTACAAGGGTGAACACCCCTTGAAAAAAAATGTGTACGGATTATCTCGCATTCCGTGGAATCGTGATCTTGAATAAGAAAAATCAAATACATTGAGATTAAATACGTTTTACACGACGTGTCCACACAAATTACGAAAAAATTATAATATTAACATACCAATTATAATATGAAAAAATTAAGCCACCGAACGGTTACACGCGAGTGTCACGGCGTTGGCCGCCAGCATTTTTGCAGGGTCGCGACTATAATAAGTACACAAATTATAACATTATAACTGGTGGATTTTTATTAGACATTCGGCATAAACATTTTAGATTTTAGTTGGTGAAAATGTTTTTCATATTGTGATGATATAGGTGTGAATCGATATTAATCACACATCGCGATGGTTGATATTCGTTTATTTTTTTTTTGCACTCTTTAAATTACTATATTTTCATAAATATTGTCACAAATTTTTGAAAACAGTATTAAAATTATTTATTACCTACCGTATAAATTTATGATTTTTGGGGATAGAGAGACGAAACGTTTTGTGATGAACCCACCACTCTCAAAAACAAAAAAATACATGAAACCCTTGCTCCATGACACGTAGGATTTACATTATGAATTTTTCTGTACATCAAAAAAACTTAGTTCTTATTTATACCTAGCATTATCTGATATGCAAAATGTCAAAAACTTACTTCTGTATCCCTAAATTTAGATGATTATTGTCAGAAAAACTTTAAAGAATAAAAAAAATTTTTTTTTTTTTAATGTACATTTTGCGCTGAATTAGGTTGTCTAATGGCGTAAACGTTTAATTTTATCAATCGAATAACGAAACAACCAGAAAATTGAACAAAAAGTGTGTTTCATTTTCAAAAATTAAAAGAACTTGGCAAACAAATTATTGCTGTACGAATTCATTGCTTCCATTGTGATCGTATCTCTATAATATTCGTTATTTATTTACTCAAAACGTAAAATAATATATTCTTATTTATTTTTAATGTTGAAGTCTTGGTTGATAATTTTTTTGAACGAATTATTTTACTTTTAATTTGCCACTAACTATGTTCCAGTAATGTTTGAACAAAATAAAATAAATAACCTATATAGTATTTTTTTTATTTTTGTAATTGACAAGTTTCAATTACTACAGTTGATTAAGTAAACAAAAAGTATAACATATATATGTATACTTTCTTTTCTCTCAGAAAACAAATGACCGAGATAAAATGCATGAGATAATCATGTGCGATTTAAAATTGAATTCAAAAACTAAATAACTGTAATAAAAACATGCTCATAAAAAATAATTCGAAAAATATCAGATTTTTATAAAAAATACAAGTTTTGTTATCATGACTCAATAATATTGTTCAACAGCTCAAATGTTCTGTAGACCGATTTAAATAATTGTAATTATTACAATATATAATAGTTAAGTCGACGAAACAATTAATTTTATCGAAATACTATAAACATTAAACTTATCAAACTCTTTAATTCTACAGACGCTAATTTTGATCACTTCGATTATTTATATTATAATATTATATGTATAGCCAACATTTTTTTTCTTAATTTCATTCATACTGATATTAATCGAAGCATAATATACGTATATGTATTATATAGTTGTAATTTATCGGGTTTTATATTATTTAATGATTAGTATACATATATATATATATATATATATATAAATAAATAATAAACTGTTGATAAAACTATAATTTATCTAAATTTAATACCAAATTAATTAGCATAATACACGTCTTAATCTGTAATTCGAGGCACCTACCAACAGTACCAACTCATGGATGAAATAGTTCTAAACTTACCTTGTGAACGATTTTAATACGCTTATATAGTTATATATTATTATATGATATATATGTATAATAGGTATATTAAATATTTATTTTGTCGTTTGAACATAGCTTTGGTTCATTATTCAGACTATCCTTTGAGTTTCAAACTTCAATAATACTTTTAATTCGATATGTTAACAACCTGTGTTAAATAATAAATTTGAAATATGATTTAAATAACGAAATGTAAATAATATTGAGCGTAAAAACACGAATATTAAAGATGTATATTTTATTTAATCTAGTGTTTTGGGGTGGAACTTCAACCAAAATGACCAAATATTTTAAAACATAGAAGTACCTATAGGTTTAAAAGCATTTTTTTTTTGTTTTTATTTGATATAAATACCAACATTATATTTTACTGTACCTACCTATTTGAATCAATCATATAAAATATAAAAACAGTTGTATTGTAAATTATTGCCTGATAACCATATTATATAACATAATATAATGTTTTATAATAAGTTTTTTATAACTTTAATTTTTAATGTTCAGTCAATCAAAAAAATAAATAAAAAAATAAATAAAGTTTGCTAATTCACTCGAAACTACATAATATGTATATCGTTATTGCTGAACAAACTGAATTAAATCAATTTAAACTAATAATCGGTTTTGTTATTTGATCTAGTAATGATGTGGTTGATATAATATTACAAAACGAAAATTTTAACAATTACAAATAATATCTGAAGTATTCAAATCTATTGAAACGAAAATAACGTAAACTAATCGGCAATCACAGAGAAACGAACCACTTACCACTTCACGCGATATTTCGACCAAAACGAATTAAATTCGTCATATTTCAATAGATCGGGCTGTAATCGAGTAAATATAATTTTCCCTTTTACAAGAATCATTAACAGACCGTCCAATTTTCTTTAGCCGATGACGATTTATCGAACCCCCGGTTAAATCGTGTGAAGTCAAGTCTTTATTATTATTTTATATTACGAGTTTGGGCGAAATTACATTATTTCAATGGAAATAACTTAAATAACTACACCCTAAAGGACATGGTCGTTAAATTAAAAAATTCAATAATCCTGCCGGACAATTAATTATTACTGATACTGCTATTTATTATTTTCGTACACGAACTGTTTTCAAATGCAATATCGCGTAGTTAATGCACATAAGACTTAAATGTATAGTTATTAACTTTTATTTACCTTACCACAAGTACATAACCTATATTATGTACGCGAGTAAAATGTACTTGGTAAAGGCCAGCGGTTCCCAAACTGTGAGGCACGCCTCCTTTGGAAGGCGCAATCAGTAATCACTTGACAAGGGAGGCGTAATAAAAAATGATTTTTTTTTTTAAATTAACAATACAGTTATATTGTAAGATTATACTTCATTCAACAATTTTCGGAAAGTCACTACAACTAGACTGCAGCGTTTCACATCTACCGAATATTGTCGAATTTTTCGCGCTTGCAGCTGTATTAAAATCAATATAACGGTCAATACTGAATGTTGAAGTAGAAATGCGTGTGGCTGTTATGATATTGCAACCTAATTTTGAAGAATTAGAGAACGGAAAACAATCACTTTGTTCACATTAAAATTAAATATTAATATTAATAGTCTTTGGTTTTTTTTTCATAAAAAATTAAAAATGTTGTAATCATTTAATAGAAATTTAATAATATATTTTTATTATTGATTTATTTTGTCATATAATAATAAAAATATTTGTATATTTAAATACTATAAATTTGTTTGTTATTTATTTATTCATGGGAGGCGCAATTTATTTTTTTATTTTTAGGATGGCGTAAGCTTAAAAAGTTTGGGAACCGCTTGTATAGGTTATATTGGAGAATGGGACAACTATAATACGTGTAGGACAAATTTACAGCCACCAGAGATGATAGTTCATAAAATCAATAACAAAAATCTACATCCTGCTGTTGTATCATGAAAAGAAAATCAAATCGATGACCATTACATTATCAATAACACGTGTAGTCGTCCAATAAAAATAAATAAAGAATAGGTATCTATAATATTTCTATCAGAGTACTATAATAACAAAGTAACATAATTATCGTTAGAGCACGTCACCGAGTTTTCATTTTGTGGTCCATATTATGTAAATACATACCTAAATGTAATTCTATAAATGAAAAATGAGCAAAATCGTCGCGAATCTTTTAACATTCCACAACAGACCGACAATTATATTCAGCATACAGCTATAGATTGTACGTTATATTCCAATCGATCGGCTGCGGCAAACGATAAATAAATCCACGAGAAAATATATTTGAAAATTTTCATATATTTTTTTAATGTCTCACTCGTAATATTTGAATCATAACAGCTCAGTACCTCAGCCATATCTTAATCGTAACAGCTCTGAGTATTTACTTCAGTACCTTATATACCTATACTGGCTATATACTTGAATACAATTATTTTGCAATTTGTGTTCAGCGCTCAAAGTATAGCACAGTAATTAAATCCGTCACTGCCTATAGTGCCTATACCGTCAATCACAAAGACATTTCACTTGGATTTATTTTTCTTAAATAATTTTTAATTTATATAATATATACAGCTATTATAGTATATTAAACGCACATGATATACATCAAATCAAATTATAAATAGCTGCCTTGTTCGATTCTTTTATAAGAAATTAAAAATAGTAATGTCTCCAATGTCGGACTAGAGATGGTCCTGGACCCAATAAATGCCTATTCCAGATGTTATATACTCGAGTATTTTACATTTAAATGCGGCAGGTATACGAATTATTATGCAAACACCGTATCGTCGTCGGAGCATCACTTGACCACTCAAACAAACTCAATCATCGTCCGGACGCGTTCGCCGTTTGCCTAGATGTCTTATCGGTTTCGCAACATTAATTATACCGAAACAGAATTTCAATAAGCGCCGTAAACATTTGCACGTATTAAAATGTGAATAGCACTTATATAGTTATATTGTTCTCCGCATTCAAACACAACTTCTATACTAATACGATACACACCCTTGTCCACTCGTCCATGTACAAAATAAAAATGATGAAAACACTATAATATTATTTACGCCATCGTGCGTATCGCAGTTTTGACGCATAATAATGATGATAATTATTATTTAATACTGATTTTAATGAATTCAAGGAAGAAATTAAATTACTAAATACCATGACTACTTCAGTAGTATTAACTATGAAACTGGGTGTACTTTGATTAAGTGAAGGTGATCGTTCAACTGTTTTTAATCAATTTATATAATATTTGCTAGCTACTTATTATTATATAGATTTGTTTTTATTGATTAAACATTAAAATTAAAAATTAAATTCAGTTTTACATTTAAGTATAATTGTTTTGATTGAATTTGAATGTACGTTGAATATACCTTAAATAAATATATTTCGTACTGTAAAATATAATATGGGCTAAAAAGAAATATCGAGTGCATTTTTAGTAAACAATTCCCTACTGCAATATTAAACTATATAATAGCTACTAATTTGACAAAAGTTTAATCTCAACTAAAAGCTAAAGTAACAAACGATCGCTCTGTTAATTTAGCCGTACTGTTGTTTTATCATAAGGTTCATTGTACATAAATAATTTATTTTGTTCAGAAGTAATATCACATTTTAGTCACCATCTGTCCATTCGGCTCGATTGAATTGTGTGCATTAATAACACGTATTTAGACACTGTACCTAGGTATACCTATGATTTGACGCATTTCGGAAAAATTCTCTATTGCAATCTTAACGCTTAAATTTTACGAAAACATAATACTATATTATTATTATTTATCAGTTATTACTGTTGTTGTTTTCATTGGGTTATGCAGCGTATCAAAAGTTTTCGTTTATTTAAAAAAAAAACCTAAATATACTAACAATACGTCAGCGAAATAATATCGGTGTACGTGTTATTGTCATATTATCGACCACTATAAATTTTTGTCATTAGGTAATACCCTCTATGCCGATAATTTAAAGATTAAAATAATCATTATCACAAGATATTGGTTTTGAGATTTTGTATGGTATACTTAGTAATTTTTTAATATATGAACGTGTTTTTTTTTGCGGGGATGGTCATGGGAAATTTATGGACATTGATTTAAATCTGATCGAGGCCGAATTACACACATTACACAAATTTGGGAATAATAATCCCTGTGGCAACATTTAATAGTCTATACTACGTTTACTTATAAGCCAAGTAGCGCCGAAGTTCTAAAAATCTATTAGAGCAAAAAATATTTCAAGAAGACCAATATCTGAACATTGGCAAAAATGGCGCACCATGCAGAAGAAAGTGTTCAATATGAAGCAGCCCCATCCTACATTTTCAAAACATGTCGGGCTAACGTAATAGGGTTCGGCGCCACTGCTTATATAGCGTACATATATCTACTAGATACTCGTTTATCATGTAAAATATAATAATTTATTATATAATTGTGCATTTTACCATGGCGTAGTTTAGTGGTTGCGTGGACGTGACCGAAACCTGAGTCGCGGTCTCTCGCTGGTCGGTGACGTCCGGCTGCTCGGCAGTCGTCAGCAACGAGCTCAGGTGTGCTATGTACGTGGTGGCCAACCTCAGCGTGTCCAACTTCGACAGTTTGGTGTCGGCCGGCACCCAAGGCAGTGTCGTCTTGAGTCGGCCAAACGCCTTGCTGAGCACGCGCATCCGAGCCCTCTCCCTCGCGTTGGCAGCGTTTCTCGGACAACCGTCATCCAGCAAGTCCCGTTGCTGCTGTTGATGTTGCTGTTCCAACCACCAGTCTGGTCTGCGTCTGCCCATGTCACATCTGCGACAAAAATAAACGATCCTGTACTCTGTATTAATTTATTGCAATGTGACACTTTGACGAGTGAGGTGACATTTTATAGGAGGGGTGGGGGAGAAGAAAGTGGCACGACAAACTTATCATATATAATTTTTCGTATACCCTGGTTTATGTTCAATATGCACATATTTCATACTTCAATTAAATTTTAAATTTATTTTCAACGGCCATTTTCTTTTTTAAATCGATATTTAGCATTAAATGCATTACATTTTTTTTTTTTTTTTGTAAACTTTACGGAGTGGTCGAACAACAAATGAAAATTTAATATATTATATCGAACCACACACGCAATTCTCCATTGACTTATAACACATATATCACACACACACAAGCATAAATATAGGTAGGTACTACCCTAATTCACCCTTCTACCTACGCAGAGCTTATATACTTTCATTACGAGTGACAGGAAAATTCGCCTCTGTATAATAAACTTGTCAGTTATTACACTGTCCTTTCTATGCTATTCACTCTCCAGTGGGCAACACAAACCAGTGTTGTTTTCGGTTTTAAATAGGAGTTATAAAAGTATAACGTATATTCATATTATAATAAGTACTCGAATTATAAAGCCAAAATTGAAAAAATAAATTTTTAATTGTACTCATGCTCTATATTTTTGAATTTCATCCGCGCGTTGTACGAAGTTATTCAATAGAGTATATATATATTAGTGTGCATGGGTGCATGTTAGTAATTTATAGTTTAATAATGTTTCCCATTTCCTATTACACTTTTATATGAGTCACATGATATATGTACATTTATAATTAAATTATTAAAATACTGTATAATGTTTATAAACATGAAAATTTTTATGCGCGTTCAACTGCAGTCAACTCTCTTAACTCTTTACTAATCCATCATCTATGAAAGATATTATTACATGCCCAAAACGAAATATTTGTTATTTTCAAAACGTAGAAATCTACCAGTTTTCTATCAATCAAAATATATATTCTATAAAATGCTATGTATAATTTAAACTCTAGGTACTAATTTTTTTTTTAATATCACTTTATCTTTGCATAATTATAATTTTAATACTTTGTAATATTGTCATAAGTTAATCACAATATTTATCGAAAAGTTAATGATCACATAATAATATGACGCATAATATCTAAGGCAAAGCACTGACATTTATCTGAATAAATGCAATTAATACTAAAAATACCAAGATTGAGTTATAGACTAAGCAAGACGTCCAATTAATGATTTGGAGATATAAAAAAATATCTGGGTCACAATAATCAATATCATTATCATCTTTATAATCAGTGATTGTTTGCGCCCATTAAAAACATTTCCACAAATTCAGCATTTACATATAAAGATTTTCAGACAAAAAGTAAAAGGATTTTAGCTGAAACCAGAATTGCAGGGCAAAACAAATAAAAATAATGAATAAAAAATAAAAACATAAATAATTTATCTATTTATGAATAATCGTAGTAAACTGAATAAAAATAAAATCATTCTAATTAGTTTTATTCATAAACAAAACAATTATTCTGAATAAATGTATTCGTTAAAATCATGAATAATGTGAATTTTTTTTAACTTGTGTATTATACTAATCAATGTACATGAATTGTGCCTTATCAAAACCTATATTTAGGTACTTAAATTGCTTGCCAACAGAAAATTATTATCGAATACTATTATAACTATTGTAAGCAAATTTGTAATTAAATCACAGGAACAATAAAAGATAGTTTTAAATGTCAAATATGTATTACTTAAGTATAATAAATTTCTACGAAAAAATAATTTATATTTTTTTTACTATACATTTTTTGCAAATTTTAAAATACCGATAATTGAATTGTGTAAAAATTGGGGGAGGACTTAGCCCCCAGCTAATATAGTTGCGTTTATAGTTGTTTTTGAACAGGTACGAAGACGACATAATTTAAATTACGACCAATATTTAGGATTTAAATTTATTATTTATATGATTATGGGGAATAATGAATAATGAACAATAGAACAATAATAAAAATAAAAATAATAATTTATAATAAAATGAAGAATAAATCAATGAATAGTAATTTTTTATTCCAATAATGCCCAACTCTGGCTGAAATTAAACAACGTAAATTGAGTGTTTTAAATATATAAAAAATAATATTTTGTCCGATTCTATTTTTCTAAAAACAAATTACCCATTCAAAATAACCGTCCTCGTAAAATGATTTTGTAAGAGGGAACCGGTACCTTGGATATATACAGTTAATATATTGTATACTTTCAATTATTATTTATTAATAGCTATTATAATACTGTAATCCATTAATGTTTTTATTTCATTTTTTTATAGATTATTTTATTTCTCCATGTTCTTTTCCCGGATGTTTTTCACATCTAAATAATATTTACTCTATTATTTAGATATAATATATTCATATATGAAAAATGCTTATAAAAAAAATCTCGGACGTTTGGCCAGTGTCCATTGCAGTATTTAATATAAGTACAACTATTAGGAGCCAGTTTACCAGCTTAAAATATGATTTATTATAAGAAATATTTTAATAACCTATCATAGGTATTGCAAATCGCAATAATATCGTCTTTCACGGGAACGCATTTCCTGTTTAAGCGGTCATTTCGATACACTGCTCACCTTAAAATATATATTTTTCATCACTAGCTGGATTGCACTTGATCGCGAATTTAAATTTAATAAGTATATTGCATGGAGATAACTAAAGTTACAGTTAGCAAAGGGATACACATTATGTTGACTTAAACCGTATAGGCCAACGACCATGGCTAATGGATTGCACATCAGTGGTACGATGGTACAGAAGAAAATGAGAGGCAATTGATTTTCGTGAAATCCGACGTACGTATTTTAACGACAAGTTTCTATTGGAATTCACTATTGATTGTTATAAAAATGCAAAAACTGTAATATTTTCATGTATATTTATTAAAATATAATTAATTTATAATTGCAAAATACATTTGTTGTTGATTTTTAAAATAAGACGAGTACAAAATCGATACAAATAGGTAAGATAAATATTATTATATTATTATGTATATTATGTAAATTATGTGGGTAACATTTATTATCTACACCACGTCTATCGACCAGACCAGCAGAGTTCTTAAGTTGTACAAAATGAATTTGGAGCAGCTGTGTGTGTGGAATAAATGAACAGTGCAAAACCTACAGTTTTTAAAGTGAACCTATATAATGTTTCAAACCTATATAGCAGGGATGGGCAACTCAAAGTAACTAGCGGGCCACTTTTAAGTACTTTAAAATCTAGCGGGCCGCAGTGCATAGGAGAAAGCAAAAAAAAAAGGTCCCTTAAATTTACTAACTAACTACTTATTTTTTATCTTTATTTATTTACATTTACAATTATAATTACTAAAAAACACGAAAATAATAGTACCTACTAACGGCGTAGCGGTGTAACACTACGGCCGCGGCAGTACGGATATGACTAAACCGATAAAATGAAATAAATAGTATGTTAGCTGGGCATTATAAATATATATTTAGACATTTAATAATAATTTGGTTTCGGTTTAAAACTAGGTAAGAATTTATATCCACATTTTATCGAAAAATGTAATAAAATAAAATAAAATACAGATAAGCTCTAAAATTATACTAAGTAATTTGAAAATTTAGCGCGGGCCACATAAAAAAGGTACGTGGGCCGCCAGTTGCCCTGCTATAAAGTATTACGCGTACAAACGCGATGCAACCGACGCAAAATGATGTACCTACGCAGAGTGCATCGAAGTGTTATATTCAGTGGCGCCGAACTCAATTTAAAATGGGGTGGCGGGGTGGCCAACTAGTAAAAAATTAGCAAGTACCCACCCACCAAGAACCATTAAATTAAACCTATGCGGCTATACCTCAATGTTATCATCAGACAACATGCATGTAAAATATTTTAGTATTTGTACAATTATTTCAATAGTAATGACAATATTGAAAAAAGTTAACAGGTGGGTGTGATAATAATATGATAATATGTATTATCTAGGTCTGATTGATTACCATGATGATGTCTTATAACAATAATAATGGCTTATTGCTCAGTGACGAGAAATAAAAATGCATTTTCGCCGCCGTGAAACAATGCTACTCGCGGTCGTGTAACACGTGTGCTGCAGTATTCCACTCTCTTTACGGTCTCGAGACCATTTTGTTTACGGTAAACCGTGAGAACCCTTTCTTCTTTCGACATCCGTTTGCACACACGTTTGTGCATTTCACGTCCACTGCGAAGTCATTGAGTTTATGAACAACAATTTCACTGCAGAACACTGGATTATTATACAACCGTCACACCTGCAGTGCGTGATGTTAAACTATTATGGAGGTATAGCTACCATCGCGAAACGTTCGCCGATTTACCTATATATTATTTAAAAGTATTGTGATATAAATCTCGATACGAATACCGATAAAATACATCACTGTGTAGAAACGTGTACCGTGTCTTTGACAACCGTATACCATGTTTGGCGTAGGTAGGTTATACCTGTCTATAATACCTACGACCTACCATATTATATTCATAACAGTATAAGCTGGTGCGCGATTATGATAATAATAATATGCAAAACTAGTTTTTCAAACACCACTGCTCCCAATCATGACGTAATAATATATGAACGTGAAAAAATTTTAATTTTGAGTTTCACAAATGATATTTATTGGCTTATAGGACTCGCGCATTTTCTAACGACCATTTACTAAAATGTGTTCTCAACATCAGCAGAGTACAAAATTTTGTATAATGCGTTTCTAACTGCAATAGCTCTAAATTATGAGGTTTATGGATGTACCTACGCATAACAAAAATATTTATAGGCATTGTATAGATCACAAAATGTGTCTCGATAAAATGGTTTTTAGACGTCAATTTTCATCATGACAGAAACACGCATTCACAGACTTGAGACTTGCTGAACATCGTCAAGCAATATTTTTGCAAATTATTTAGTAAATAAAAAACACGTCGTTCTATATTAATATTGTTTAATTGATACTGGCGTGTTATCTACATGTGGTTCGTTCAGCTATGATAATATTATGTTCGAAATAGAATTCGATAGAACACACAAAAAGCCGACAAACAAAATTATTTTTACCGATCATCTTCCGTTAAAATAATAGCGTTTCCATTGCCACTGAAACGTCTTGAAAAATATTCAATTGTGTTATTACTTTTTAGTTTAACTGTGTTCTTATGATAGTTTTCTGAACTATTTGTCGATAAAATATTTGTTCCCTTCCCTTGTCATACAGATATTGATACTTTTCTCCTAAGTGAAAGTTGTTCGACCGGTAAATCAACAGAAGATAAATATTTCTCTGATAAAATAATACTTTATAAATTAATTAAGTCTTATTGATACGTGTTAAATACTCTTATAGACACAATATTACCCAAAGAAATTCGTATTTGTATAAATTTACTTTTGTTCGTATTAATAATCTACATTTTGCAATAACTAGATATTAATATCACCAAAGTAGTTTGTCTAAATACGCATAAATAAATTACTACACCAACTAAGTATATCAAACTTCAATAAAATAGAAATAAACTGTAGGTATAGTAGGTATTATGATTCGTAATTCGTACGGCTTATTATTTCAATAAGTTTTATTGTGAATATTCCACTTGATCTATTACATAATATCATTTGTTACATAATAGTTATCAATCACGCAAAAGTCTAAAATCTCGTAATCTCATAACGTCGAGTTTTCTATTAAAATATCATCTGATTTATATGTAGTGGAAATTGAGGAAAATTTTTTGTTATCTGATTATCTAAAACCAGTTTTGTAAAATTATTTTTTAAACTTTAATACTTTATTGGTGGGTATATACCTACAATACATATGTTGGGATAAAACGTCAGTTATTATAAGATGCTAAGGTTTGGTTAATATCATTAGCTATGCTCATACATGTAGATTGTAGGTACCTAAACTTAATAATTCAATAATTGTAATACACTATCTAAGATACTTGAACGTACGCCAAAAATAAATTGTTTAACTACAAGTTATGCGAAATAATTCTATAAAACATAACAAAACAAAACGTACATAGGTGTACCTCTACCTATACATTTTCTTTAAGAGTCATTAAAATTTACTAATCTGACCTTCATATCAATACAGTTAACAAGATATAAGAATCTATATATTAGTTTTTCGCATGGTTTGAGCACGAATAATTAGAAAAGTGAATTGTTGAAATTGTACCTATTTAAAAAATGATATTTAAACATGCAACTTAATATAAACGACTGTATTCCTTAATGATTAATAATATTTATTTCATGTATATACATCACAAAATATATGGGTAGGTACTTCAGTAACTTTCAAATAAACTGTTAGATTGAAGGTTTAGAATTTATATATATATTATTATTTATTATTATTAGTTATAACGGGTTTAACAATAAAATCACTAGCCAGAAAAGACATTTTAAGTAATAAGAATAATATTAATAATAATTATACATCTGAAAAAAAAATTTAAATTTGGTTGTACAGTTTAGGTTTTTTTTTAAGGAAATTTGTTATTAGAATATAATTTAACTTATAAGTGTACGAATATTATAGTATACGGCACATTGTTTTGTTAAATTATCACATTGTTAATAGTCAACAAAATATTTCATGAACCTATACTGCAGGATCAATCCTTTCACGATTTTTTTTTTTATTAATCTCATAGTCTTATAATATGAAAAGCAAAAATGAACGCACATCATACTGATAATAAATTCCAAGTTATACATCTATATTATTATAAGTTATAACTCATAACTATACGTGAGCATGTGGTTCATGGAACTTACCGTAAGTCATTAAGCGTATAAATTATTATCAATGTGATTGTGATATATTATTTAGTGCTATGGTACAGTAAATATTATTTTTTATTGTTATTTATGTTTACGTAATATTATAATAAAATCATTGACATAAACATAATAAGTTAACAATGAATATAATATTTACTTATAGGTATTATATTCATTATGCATATACCTTTTTGTTATGTTTAAAAATCGAGTTTTTCATTAAATAATTAAAAAATGTGTAGAACTGTACGAAAGTTATCAAACAATATAGTTGTTATTTTTGTTTAGTTTTTATGTAACATTCAAATTTTATCATACAATTTCGAATATTAAAATGCATTAATTAATTTTAGAATTGTACTTTTGTAAAAAAAAATAATAAATAAAAATAAGTATATTTTAATTAAATCTTTTTATCGACTTATTAGTAAATTAAGTAAAATGAACATTTACAATATATGATAGATTCTACATCTCAAGCAAATAAGATAGTTTTTTAATATAACCCAGACAACAATTTCTTAATAATAATAATTTAGGTAATAATATTTTGATCTAGTTAATTTTATAATGTTTAAAAATTAGCGCATCTCAGAATTTTGTATACATATATATTAACTCATAGTATATAAGTAATATTTATCAAATTTAAATTATCTTCTGTGTGATATTTTTTGTAGGTATAAATTATGTTTCACTATAATAGTATTATAAACTAAAAAATTTTACCAAAACGATTTTGCATAAAATAAAATAAAAATATATTGTATTTTTATAATAAATTTAACATTATACTATTTAATATAATATATAATAATAAATGATTGTATTCGTATAAAAAAGTCATATTATCTTACGTTCATGGTCATTCCTTTCGTGAATAGATGTTTATAACATAATATTAATCTAATACAAAATATATAGAATATAGATATTATAGTATTTAATAGTGTGTAATATTAAATTTTAATATTCCGAGATATATGTATATACTTCTACAGATTATGTCTTTCATCATTAACATAAAAATGTTGTTTCATGAAAATAAATAAATAATTATGTATCCATAGGATTACAATAAGGATAATCTATAGTTATTAAACAATATCGTAATAGTTATTACTTATTTCCTTACCAAATAACCATATGAAATATGTTTACAACAGAACTACTACCAATATAAAATAATCTTTGTAATAATAAACAATTTGTAAATTAAATTAACTAACAACTATTAAAGGGTAAAACACTCTCTAGTCGAAACATCTATAAAAATATGTTTACTTGATAAAAAATTACTTATACACATTTATGTCTAATAATATATAATATATTTTATTTTCAAAACTTGAACTAATGCATTTTTTTTAAGTTAGACTTAAAGCTAGGTTAGTACAAAATATATTGTATTTCTATACAATTGAATACACTTACAATGAATTTTCCGCTCGGAATCCAACAGCAAAATTAAACATACTCAGGTTCCAAAAGAGACTCTACGCTACTAAAAATAAGATGTTTCAGATTTAATGCGATGGGTGGAGTCTCGGTGAATACTCAACAAAGTGTCTACCAATAGAACATGGCTAGAGGAGGATTTTGTTCGTTTTAAATAGATACCTACCCTGCAGTAGACCAGAAGAGTTTATTTTTGTCCACATGTGTGTGTTAACCGTAAACCGAAGGGCCCCCCACAAAAGAATGTCGTGGTCTAAATGTAAGCGTACCAATGGAAAACGTGATAAAACGGATACACTATACCGGATAAGAGTGAAAAAAAAACACTTAACAGAATTCATTTTTTGAAATAACATCTAAAAACTATTGATGAAATATCATAAAAAAATCCTAAAAAATTAAAGTGATATTATTGATGATAGTCGTATAATCACTAATTAGTAGATTTTCGGCGGGGTAAGTTATTATATTAATATGCAAGTGTATCTGAATTATTGTTAGAACTATTGTGATATGTTGTAGAAATAGCAGTACTTAAATTGTTTACAACCTTATATTGTAAACAAAACAATTATGACCGTATAGTCAGTATCAGCGCTATCAACGATGTCGTTATCTAACACCAATGTATATAATTATGGTAATATGATGGGTGTCAGACACAGTATAAAAAAAAAATACTAATAAATCTAAATAAATCTAAATAAAAGCTAAATTTTTTAACTTTCGATTCATAAAAAATTGTATTTATAATATGTGTAAATGATGTGTAACAGTGTATAGTAGTGCTATAGTAATAGTTCATTCATATAACTGTGGAAAAATATTATGTATATAGTGACCTACCATTACCTACCGTATACTAATATATATTGCATAATAAATGCATAAATGCATCTGCAGTTGCAAGTCGACACATAAATAAAAGATAAAAAAAAATCATAAAATATTAATTGATAATTAAATCATCAACTTAATAATTATAGCTAGTGATAAAAATTAAATGAATGCAATTAAACATGTAGATACTTACTAAAATATATTTCCAAAGTTTCTCGGTTGGCAAATTGAAACGGATATGTAAATACTGTCAAAACGACAATATGTTAATCTTCAGCATTTCGCCCGATTTCGGTATACATTATCTAAAAAGTTTGCAATTCTTATACCGAAAGACATTTTTCCAACTTAAATCATCATATGGCGGATGGACTTAAATTAAATTTTATGTTCGTTCAGAATCTAAAATCTCTGATAAATATGAACCATATTAGGTATTTATCGTATAGAAATCTGTAACTAAATACATTTTAATTGTTAAGTATATATATACAATTAACAGGTATGCAGATATGATATTGATTGCGCGTACAAAATTAGGTGCAGTTATATATATACCGTATAAACGTAAACACCCGAGTATTATGTAAATCAGGTAAACAAAAATGTAATCGGCTCGGAGGCAATTTCAACAAGTAAACACGACATCAGTGCAAATATAACCTCACGCAGTATAATAATTCAATGCGCGGTCGGTCAACACAACCCCATCGCCGACGAATAGTGGTGATTTGATTTCTCGACAATTATTATAAGTGAATGCTGCGGTGAATGCGATGATACGTCTCATACTATCCTCCGTAGTCCACCATAACCACCACAAAATTGTATATGTTCTTAACGGTATGAGATTTTATTATTATTATATTATCATCGTCGTTAGCAGCTATTATTTATCTATACGGACGTCTTCGTGTGTGGATAGCAGCTGCTACGCTAAATAGTCATCGTTATATTGAAATGAAAATTTTAAATATGACACCTAGCTCATCGTCATCGCCGGCGAGAGAGGGTGGTTTGGGTCATCGGTCGTATTATTTTAATAGGTACGACTCAGACATACGATTAGGGGTCTGCGCCTAAATAAATAAAACTGTTCCATCCGCTGCAGACTATGTGCAGCAGTGCAGTACCACATTACCCTGTAATCAGCGTGTGTCACGCAGTTCGTCTACTCACTATTAATCTTGCATTCGTTCCACTGCTGCAGTGTCAGCGATTTTACTCCAAAAAGTAGATTTATATTTTTTCGTTTTGTTTTTTTCTCATTCCACCATTTATCATTGGACACGACTACGCGGTTTGGTGTGCAGCACGAATACGAAAAGAAATACGATACATATATAATATTTCATTGATGATACTTTTGTGCGAGTTGCTCTTGCGTTGTTCAACATATTATTTATAATGTGTATAACCACTCAACAGTGCGATTTTTTCGTGATAAATGAATTAATATCATAATCCAAAAATACGTTCAAATCGAGAGATTACTGTGAAATGTCTTCAATATTTGAACCTTTCTATGTCCTTAATGGGGGTGTCCGTGTATTTTTTAAATTTGTGTATTTACTCTAAATAAGTATAATGCAAAGAAGTTAACTAGGTTATAAATTATAATGTAACAACATAAGACAACATGTCATCAAAAATATCTCAAAAAGCTCAATATCTCATATTCATAAAATATTATTTTAATAGACCTATAATTGCATCTTATTCATCAACAATACGGTAATCGGTCAAAAAGTCCGGGGACAAAAAGTCCGGTATGGAAATAGTTGGACTGTCCAACTTGGACAAAAAGTCCAGATTCATTTTTTGATTGCCGGACAATAAGTCCGAAAAAACAAAATTATCTAATTTGTCATAATTGTGTAATTATAATATTTTATATACCTATATATATTATTTTTATATTTTCTTATTCTTATTATTTCTTATACCTAACCTAAATACAACAGAAATCATCAAGATTTATATTATAATCGTGGTAATAACGCTATTGTAGCATGTAGATTGTAGGTATGATATTATATGGTAAATAAACTGTACGGCTGCGATAAACATTAGATCCATATAGACCTACCTACCAAACTATAGCGGATTTCCGTAATATTTTTTTTTAGGTATAAGAAATAAGAAGAAATAAGAAAATATAAAAAAAAGTAGGTACAATGATATAATAATGTAATAAAAGTATTACAATTACGTTTTTTAAATAAATAATAATTATATAATATATATATATATATATATGAACTGACTTTATATACATATAATATAACATGTGTATACTATATATACTATATATATACCTACATAATAATATTATATAATATAAGGTACATTATAATTATAAATGAAAATTGAATAGACAATTTTGTATTTTCGGACTTTTTGTCCGGCAATCAAAAAATGAATCCGGACATTTTGTCCCGGACTTTTCGTCCGGGAATCCAACAGTACATTATGATAATATATCGTTATCAAATATGTCTCGTGACTTAATTATCTCGACGCAAATAATTTTATTGGTTTCAATTGGTTGATTGATATGGGATAGGTGGCTTGAAGCAAAAGTTATGAATACAAATATTTCAATAATTTATTATACATTTAAATTATTATAAATTTTTCTCCAACCATCTTAAAAAGAAAAAATTTAATATATTACAATGTTAATCTATTCTAAATTTTATTAAGCATTGACTTTTGAAGTTACTTATATGTAACTAAAATATGTTGATTTCTTTAAGAATTCATTATTTTATTTAATAATAAGTATAATATTATCGTGTATACAAAATAATGTTATTAACGATACAAATGTTACTAAAAATTATTCAGATAATATTTTCAAGGTAAAATAAAAATAGTATATATTATAAAAAGTTAATACTAATATTTTTTTCTGTAAATGAGGAAATTAATTTCATATCGGGATACACCAAATATTTGAATTTTCTACAATTATTATCATCAAACCCAACTTTATACATATCAATTTTGAAATTAAGTACAAAATGTATAGGTAGATATAGTTGATAGTATTTCGTAAGTATTGTTAGGTTTGATTTTTTTTAATTTCTTAATTATTTTAACAAAATTATTGCCATAATTAATGTTAATTTTTTACAAATGATTATGAACAGTAATGAGTAGGTAGGTATTTTAAATATGATATATTGTAAAGCCGGAAAAAAATATTGAAAAATGTAACAATTAAACAATTTATACCTTCTATTAAAATTATGTTATAAATTATGATATTTATTAATTGAATTATAAAACTAGATAAAATAAAGTGCTTATTATTCTTGGGTACTACTTTTTAAAATTTATTTCGATGAACTCTATGACGTCATTGATTACAATTTAATTTGAAAATATTATTTTTCTCTTAGACATTAGATTATATTATGTTTGGATAATTAGTTTTAACGGAAAATATTGATAATAGTAGTTTGTTATATTACAACTACTAATAATTATACAAACTAAAGATTAATTAATCAAGACTCAATGTATATAATATATAATATATAATATATAATATATAATATACATACTTTCAACACTTAACGCTATCAAAATAATTTTGAAAAGTTAGATAAAAATATAAACCACATAATATATTATAATAACTGTTCGAATAAAAATGTAATTTAATACATAATTTGAATGATGATAAACAAATGAAATAAAATATATTATTTTATTTATTATTTACAACTATCATAACTATTATTTGACTCATAAAATGTTTATATTTTATTTTATATAATTAGAAGTACCCAACAGCATTAAGATTTATTGAATTTAATACCTCAGCTGTAATACTATTTCTGACTTGGTTTCCGCTTGATTTATTTGTTATTAATAATATAGCATATTTAAAAAAAATAATGATGTTGTTCAATATATTCAATTTGTTGATCTAAAAATCGAAATAAAACATTAATTATATACATTTACTATTAGGATTGTAACACTGCGCTACTGCAGTGTTCTGCTTGGGAAACGAGAGTTTGCATAAAACGAACGCCATAAAAAAATAAAACTATCGTTGATTATTTTCTTTTAAGAGCATTGCCAGATGCGTCATGTCAACGTTAAATCCCTACGAAGACACGTCGCCCATTACGTCTATTTTATGGGTTGTCAGCGAATTTAGAACAACATCCGTTAAGTCCCGTATCTTTTACATTGGCCATTATTTCAGACTTAACACGACCAAAGTTTACAGAGGTATAATCTATGAAAAAATATTCGAGTGTATAATTATCAAAATGTTCGACTTATTTAATAAGTAGGTAGGCGTATACGTTTGTAGACCATGTATGACAATATTTGCCTATAGAAAATAAAGTGAAAACAGTATTAGTAATGTACATATCATTATCACATAATACAATATTATTAAAAAAGTGTCAAATGATTAAGCCCGTATGGTTAAATAAGGATAAAATTAAATTTATATCAATTTTGTGACAGATGTGCTGACGCTTTATATTTAATTTGTATACCTGTTATAATTTATTTTATACTCAAAAAAAATATATATTTGTTTGTACCGTAGCTTTTATAATGTTAAGTTTCATAACTGAAATGATTAACATTTGATGCAAGTAAAAAAAATTAATGTAGGTAATAGCAAACAATAGGCATACCGTATACTGTGTGTGACCTGTATAATAAATTCGATTATGAGTAAAATCATTACAATCATAATATTAATTATTGAGTATTAAATTTGACATAGAATTTTGTATTGGGAAATAATTTGATTGGCAAACAAAGTTTTTCATAGGTGTTAACTACTAATTGCATGTTCACAACAAAATGACGTTCTTCCGAAAAATGCAACCGTCATAGATTCGCTTTCACAAAATAAACATTTTACTCGAAGTTATACTCGAGTATTATAACTTTTCCCCCTTTATTTATATTTATAGGAATATCTGATATCACCTTCAAGTTTGAACAAATATTTATAAAAACACTTATAAACATACAATTCAGAGATTGCTTCATGATATGCTTTTAAAATTTAATGTGTATAGAGGAGTTTAAAAGAAATATTCTTTATGTATATATTTTTTTTAATAAGTGTTAAAAATATAAATATAGTATACCTATACAGTAAAACCTCTCTATAACGCGATCGCTTGGGGCCAAATATTTTTCCGTTATAAAAGAGTTTTCCGTTATTAAATGGTAGAAATTGCATATATTATATGCACCGGGACTACTGACATTTTCCGTTATAAGGAGGATTCGGTTTAATAGATGGTCCGTTATAAAGAAGTTTTACTGTAATTATAAATGTTGGTCTATACAAAAACAACTAATCATACCGCCGTCATTAATTTACCACGATAAAACGATTCTGAGCAAATTAGTGATATTTACCTTTTAATATTAATGTTATGATATATTGTGATGTTTCTAATTATTTGTATCATTAATTAAGGTATTCCGAAAAACGGTAAAACTGATTGAGGATAATTATACGATTGAACATTGAAGATTTTCTGCGACATTGCTATATTCATCACATAGCCGAAATTTTGTAATTTATTATTTTACGTATTAAAATTACCAAAATTAAACAGCTCGCGAGCCAAGCCCAGTGTTATCGATTAGTTACTGTGCAATAAATATTAGTTTTATCCTTAGTATAATGATCGTAGTATAAATATGCGACTTTTAAACATTTATATCATTGTAAGAAAACGTATGATTATTAAGATAAGATATTAAGTAACAATTTCTAAATTATTATAGAAAAAATTCAATTTATGTAGTGTTCGATCACCTTTATATATAGTCGTGTGTCGTGTCACATAGTGTTAGTGAGTTAAAAGTTTCAGCTTCTTTTTTCAATGTTGGTTTATGCGGAATAACAAACATACCTCGGTAGCATTACCTATAATATATTGTTAAAACAAAAATCAAGAATATAAAACATTTAATTCTCTGAAGGACTTTACATGTAGATAATAGTATAATACTAAAAACTTTTTATTGTTCACTCTACTTACATTTTATGTTTTCAATAATAATGGAACTTACTATCATTAAGTGTTTTAAGAGACTATTGAACATATGAACAATACATTTTACTCAAAGAAGTATCAAAAGAAAAAACTTGGTTTGTACCACGCTTAGAGCTCTTTATAAATTGTTGATCAAAAGTATTTGGATGGAAAACGTCATCAACAGCTATAGCTGAAATTAATTAAACAGCAGCATCATAACAATGCATTCATGAACTATATTATACAATACATACATACCTACCTTCCGAAGATATTCACTAATGAGGTGAGAATAATGATTATATTATTTTATGACGGATGGCACATTAATCAATTTGGCATACACTTAGATGGACTTTTTTAGTTTTCATTGTTTTCAATCCCATCCTAGCATTTCGCCGTTTGTCCGTCTTATAGTGGAAAACGGCAAATGTCGATTAGCTTCTCACTGGAAAATACCTTTGTATAGAATAACTCATCCCATTTACACAGATGGTAGTCTGTTAACCCAAAATAGACCTTTTGTCGAAGATAATTATTAACGAACAAAAGACTCTACTATAGACAAGATATACGATTATTACGATTAAAAGGTTACATAATTCTAAGGAAACACGGAGAACACCAAACAATTTAAAACATTTTTGACAAGTTCTATTAATTATCTGCATTGAATGTTATAGCACATAAACTTTATTTAATGATTTTTGCGTCTAATTTTTGACACTGCCTACATGAAGTACATAATACATAAACATTTTTCTTCATAAGCAGTGTCATATTATAATAATAATAAGTCATATTCGTGTATAGGCATACTTACCCGTTGATATAGACAAGATTATAATCATAATAATTTATGCTTAGGTATAAGATAACTATAAGTAGTATAAGTCTATATAGTCGCATAGTACATAGTCGCAACTAAGTTTTGCAATTCTTTACCTATCCATAAATATAAGAATTTTAAACAAAATATGTAGGTAAATATAAAAAGTATTAAATGTATTATGGAGCATTTGATTAAAGGTGCCTTTCAAAAAATTGCCGGGGGCGTCAAAATACCTTGGGTCGGCCCTGTACCTACTTATCAATGACTGGCATTTCTCAACTAAGTTTTTGTAATGATTCAATACGCTATGCGCCATATAAATATATTTATTCCCATCATTACTGTAAATTTACAATAACTAATATTGCTAAGGATTTAGCAAGAAACAATTTTATTTTCTTAGGAAGAATATTACTTATAAATAAAATATAAAATACATTTATATCACTTGTATCACAACCTACAATAGGTATACCTACTTCATGATAACGCATAAAAAACCCGAAAATATTGTGTCCAGATGGTATTTCAGCAAAAATTTGGCCAATAATATAATTAGTAATTACTAAAACAAAAAGCATAGTTAATGGTTAATTGATTTCTATGTTATAATAGTATACATAAATATATTATATGGCTAAAGTCCAAAATATGACTAATGCATACACGTCATCCATTGACATTTGACATACCACAAAAAGCATAATTATATTTATCCTCGAAATTTAAAATAACTATTTCGTACAACAACCGACTAGATAGACAATCCTGGTATTGTATATTATAATAATTTATTGTCATTCATAGTCGAATGGGCGAAATATTATACCTAATTCATTTCAATTTTATGCGACTTATGTGTAAGGTGAATACTGATATGGTGATAACTTACTAACCTAACCTTTGCTGTATGATAATCACCCGAAGATGTGCAGATGGGAACAATTTTACACGCTCGCGAAGGACGGTGAACCGAAAACGGTTTGATCAAATGTATTTCAAAAATCGTTCAGCGCAGGCGCACGCGGAGTAAACGATCGGCGGTAACCATAAGAGTTTTTCGTTGGAAAAAAATACCGACGACGGAAAATATCACAGTTAGCAGATTGCGAATAGGAATATACCACGTAGTAGGTAATGCAGTATACACAATATATTATATTATTATATTTCATGAATCGCGGTCGTCGAATCTAAACCACCAACCACCATTCACGCCTGCTGCAGGGCTTTAAACTCTAACACAACATCTTGCAGTTCTACCTATAAAGCATATATTATATATCAAGGTATTATGTTGAAAGACACATTCAAGTTTGTGGCAGGCACGTATAGTTTTCATTTTTATTAGGGGTTGGTGGTAGCGATTGCCCCCCCCCCCCCCCCCCCGAAGACCTTATTGTAATAACTAATAATTAATACAAAAAATTAAATTAAAAAGCGGCTAAGTCGTGGATGTCCCTCTGCTGTACAGTAGGTTACAAGTGGGTTACTGTAATGGATGGAATTAAATTTGAATCCAATGATATTATATCATTGTATACGAAAAACGATTCTGAGCGGAGACGGTTTATCTATCTAGGATATATTATAGATTATTAAAAATTTTCAATCTTAGATTTGAAAAGAAAATTTTTTATGAATTTCTAGCTTTAAATAATTTGCAAATTTTCGTGATTTTTACGTATGTTGTCAAAATTCAAACTTTGAATGCTTATAAAAAAGTCACACAAATGTTTTGAAAATCTTACCATGTCTAGGTAAGGCTAATATAAGTAAACAACCCAAATTTCAATTTTTACGAATGTTTTTAACTGGATTACAACAAAAATATACCAAAATTAAAATGTCTATAAATAGCTCAAAAATTGCTAAAATTTTACGAACTTTAAACCGGTAAAGAACAAAATCTAAAATAAAACAAAAAAGATCTATTGTCATTTTTCATTTGAAGCAATATTTCTGGTAGAAAACGTTGTCCGCAATTATTATTTAATATTATAAAATCGTGAAATCGTGTGTTTTTTCTCCTTTAACCACTTTTATTTCGAGTACCGTTTCGAAAATCGAAAAATGACCTCTTTAAAGTACCAGCTGAAGAATATAACCTTTCAGAAAAGATGCTACACTTGATACTTTTGAGCAAGTTTTGAGGGAGAAAAAGTGTTTACAGAATAAAAAATAAAAAATAAACATCATTGTAAAACCAATACATTCCTCGCTCCGCTCAGAATCTAAAATACATTTTTTTAAGTCTCGACCATTCTGTAAAATAACAGCTTAAAGCCGAAGCCTTAGTGTTGATCATCTCTGAGTATAACTATCAACTATAGAACCTACTTAACTCTAAGTATATGACATTGTTTATACACCTTAATTATTAATTGTTTACATGTTATATAATTTTTCAACGATGTAGGCTATATATAATAGCACTTATCTTAAACAAACTTTATATTAACTTATATTTTTAAGGTTTACCAGTAAAATTAAATTGTTTTATATAATGTTATAGTATTGCTTTAAAAATACCTCTTTTGTATTATATTCTGTACCTCTACAGAGTTAATTGACAATCGGTCCTTATTTTTTTTTTTAACAAAATGTATAGATAAATAAAAATATCGACAGCATTAGAAATGACTCAAATAACTAAGAGCCATCGCGTATTTTGTTCTTACGTCATGGTGTTCATGTAATTAATTAATAATAGCCAATAGATACCCAATACCTAATATTGCTTATTGTTTTTGTAAAACTGTTTTCCGTTTTCATTTTAACTTTTATTACATTTCTTCAATTTTATATTATATATTTATATTTTATGCTGGCATTGTCTCCGCACTACACTTCCCTTCACTACTCGAACAATACCAATATATGTCTAATAGAATTTGATATAGAAATATATTTTTATATTGCACCATCAGTTCTTTTATATTTTCTTTATTTTATTAACCTTACGGCTATCATTTATTTTTTTATTTGATACATTTTCAATATTTCCTTATTCGTCATTGGAATAGCTGTATAAACTTGCATTTTATTGAAATTACTTTTTAGTTCTCTCAGATATCTTTTTGAGGTACCTGCGTATATGTTATTATAGTATATTTCTTGTGAATAAATTATTATTTCTTTTATCTCTGGATTAGATAATTCTGATAAATGTCGTAAATATCGTAAGTTTCCGATTCCGAAAACTTCAGTTCACGCTATATATTGTTATCATAATTAATATAATAATCATTAATATGCATAAAAGCACTGCTAGAAAATGTGACTGAAACATCTTCCTTGCGAAATGTAAAATAATCACCGACAATCGTATCATTTATTTTTCCAACGTTTATTTTATAATTACATTTTGTCTCTATGTAATACGGAGTGATCAATTTAGCGTAGACATCATAAGACATTCTTGACTCGTGTAAAATGGATCACTCTATGGGTAAAACATATTCCTACGAGTAATTAAAAATAAATATAATATAAATATAAATATTTTCCCTACTCCCGTGTAAGTGTGTAACTATAATATACAAACATAATAATAATTTATTCGAATGCAGAGATTTTGAATCACTTATGTACCTATGTTGGATAAAAAATAAATAATAATAAATACGCATGAACGTCTGATAACATAGATATCATTATATTTTAATGGCAAATTGTGATACTTTCAGAGAGAAAACCCGTCAAGCCGTTGTGATAAATTTCAAATGTGTAACGCTTATATTCTTAGAAAAAATGTTATATAATATAAAATAAATTGGTTAGGTAGCTGATAAAAGTAGTGGTCACTGATAATGACTAGGTGATGGTGAATAAGTTTTATTTTTAAGTTTCAAAACATTATAATGTGAAATAAAAATACCATAGTATTTAATACATCAGTAATACATCAGTATTAAATTGTACTTGACGTCTATTATATTTGTTTTTTTGATAATAATTTATTATTATTCAATACCTCGGGGTTTCTCATTTTCTCAAACTTTTTTGATTGCAGCAACCAATGACCAAGGCTGTTTTATCAACATTTCAGGCACTCAAAGGCCGACACACTATATAAGTTATATGGTTGACACATTGAGTGCTCTTATTTTCAATAATTTAGCAACACGCCGGTTGAGAACTACTGCTGATTAACACCGTGTATCAATGTATTGAAACAATAATTATAATTTATTGCTCAACAAATAAAATACACAACATGACAGAAATAATTACAATAATATCATAAATTACAATTTATGTTATGTATTTAAATCTTTGTATATATATATATCAACATTCAACAGTATCTGTATAATATACATTTAAACTGTTGTCGATTACTGTAATAATTAGTGATTAGTGACTACCATAAAAGCTGATTAGAATGAATAGTTTTAAGGAGATACGATAAGAGCAAGAGTGAGAATTTGTATTTTTTTTCTTCGTATAATATGCATGATAGAGATGAATGATCTCTTGTGTGTTAGAACCAGGAGATAATACTTTAACACTTAAAGAGAATTTCGACACAGAAGAAACAGCATTCACATACTTAAAATTTGTATTTTTTTGTTTTATGTTTTTTGAAAAATCTTGGAGTAAAATCGCACAATATAACGAAAATTGTAATACGGAGAACAATATTTTTGATGGTTTGGCATAATTAAAATTGTATTATTATTTGACTTCATAGTAAATTGTTGTAAGATAAATTAAAAAAAAAAATGTGAGAATTTTATTAATGTACCTACATTATAAAAAGTTATTTTGAGATCATATATTCTAGAAAAATTGATTTATCAAACTATCAAAAAATATTATTCTTTACGACTATTATTGTTCCGGCTGATATTACACATACCAAGACTATATAGTAAGACTATTCTAAAACATAAAACAAATATTTTTTGGTGAATGCGTTTTGTCTGTGGCGCATAAGCTAGAGAAAGAGAGAGAATTATCAATTAATAATAATTATAATTTATAATCAACGAGTATAACAAATCAATAGTATTATAAATTTGTTCATTTTCCAAGGGCGACTTTCCCTCACAGGGGGTAGAACATTAAAAACAAAACAATTATATTATCCATTCCATTTTACAGACTGAAAAAGTTAAAAATTCGGTACACTGCAACTATACGTGTGGGAAAATGATACAGTTAGAGGCTCAATTGCTGAACAATTGGGCTCAATTAGGCGTACATTTATTGAACGGAATTCCGCCGTTTAAATATTATAATATAATTCCAGATCACAGGCTGAACCTAATAACTCCCGGTCGGGCGACAGTCCAACTATTATTAATTATTATTCATATCGACACCGGCGGTGGGTGACTCTACACACGAGTCCGGCTACAACAAGTCAACAATGGTGATAATGATATTATTATTATCAATATTTTAATATTTTTGAACGACATTACGTGCCGCCGCGGTTCGTGTTTACCGTTTACGTAAGGCACACACACGGCCACACGGGGCGGCATTCGATCTGACATTCTGAGCGATCGAGGATCGAGATCAGCTGCTACGGATCTGACCGACAGAACATGGTATATAGCCGCGGTTGTTCGGACACACGGCGTGACACGACACGACAAGACACGATCGGTGCGCGCGCGGGGTCGTGTACGCGCCGGTACATACTTACGATAGGTCGTGTACAGCGGCGCGCGTGTGCGGCGGATAATAATAATATCGCGCGATGGGCCGGCGGACGGGTGTGTTCTCTAGTACGTGGAAGGTCGGCGACGGCAGGGAATATCGGGCGCGGGCGACGAACGTGTGTGTGCCTTTGCGTACGTGAGTACGCAGTGTTGGTGTGCGCGTGCGTGAGTGTGTGTACCGTGTGTGACGACCGTACGCAGCGGCAGCGCCACTGTTGACTGTTTTTATTATTGTTGTTGTTATTATTTTTTTTTCTTCCTCCTCCTCTCACACCGTCACCACAACCGTGCGTGCGTGTGCTTGTCGGCTGAGTGTTCTGCGCGTCACCGTCCGGTCCATATGCGTTAACTCGTCGCGCACATAACATTGGTACTATTATTATTATTGTTGTTGTTGTTGTTGTTGTCGAGGCGCTGCTGATAAAGCCGAGTGAAAAACAGAAAATAGACGTGTTCTCTCTTCGGGAAATAATCCCTCCGGTTCGGGGCATTAATTATTAGTGTTTCTAACAGAATATCGACAACGATGTTGTCGGGTTGAGCCGCGCGCGTACCGTTCGCAGGCATTTTACATTCGTTTCCCGGACGCTGAGCAGTGCGCGCGCGCGCGCGCCAGTCGAATAAACCGTGCGCCAATTGCGCGAAATACGCTGCACCGTATACCGTCGTTGCCGGAAGCGCGCCGAAAGGTTTTCCGGAGACACTTGCGTCGAACGAAAATGGATTCGTTGCGTGAACAGGTGATGATCAACCAATTCGTGCTGGCCGCCGGATGCGCCAGAGATCAGGCAAAGCAGTTGCTGCAGGCCGCCCACTGGCAGTTCGAGGTAAACGGCTCGCTTTAAATTATATATCCGTCGGCGGCTTTTGCCACCCGTTCGTGCGACGTCGTCCGTCCCGTTTGCATTGTTCATCGGCGTCGCCGTCGACGACGACGACAGACATCGTCGATCGACGTAAAACAATGTTTTTACGTCGTTCTTCGACAAACTTAAGCCTAACTCACCTAGGTATAGGCAATAGGCATACCGTGATGGGTGCAAAGTGGGTTGTAGTAGCTAGACCCGTCGCCGGGACGTTTTTCGTCCGTCCCATAGTAGTGGTTGTACCCCGTGACCTTGAACTTCAAACGAGCTCAGTGACCATCTAACATCCTTTTCTCTACTCGTCTCTGTTACTTTTCCATTATTTTCAGTATCGACGGTTGATCAATCACCGTATCAGCTCAATCGATAGTTGAGAATTTGTCACAATGTATGAACAAATATCGTCATCTCTCCTCTGTAACCTTGTCCTTTAATGTTAACGAATCCTTCCTTTTTACAATAATTCATAACGCTTGTAGATACCTTTTTATGTCAACACTGTTTTGATTTGCTAACCTTGCTAGATTAGAAAAATACATCACATTTGTTTTGTGTATATCCTTAATGTTTTCATGAAATGTGATGACGTCGAATTATGTGTATTTAGCGGTTTAATGATTCTTTTATGCTCGATAGACATTTGTTTCTTTCATGATTGTTTGTTTCTACCATCAATTAATTATATTATTATACTGTCGATTGGGCTCACATGAATGATTCACAATTCGAGAATTTGCTCAGTTGAGCAAACAGATATTGTTGTATCTACTCTATAACCTTGTCCTCCGATGTTGTTGAATAATTCAATTGATTCATGATAATTTTACCTATATCAGACTGAATTTACAGAATTAGGCACAAAAAAAGTTGTACCTACTTACCCTATTTATTGTGTAACTATATAAGTTTTCATTATGTTTATTCAATGGCGTCAAAATGTTATATTATTGACATAAGGTTTAACAATTATCTTACTAAAACATTTGCATTCTTTAAAGAATTTGGTTAGAATATCAATTTTTAAGATACAATTTATGATACATACTTAATTACCAAAAAATACAAATCAGATAAACCTAGCTTGTAACTTTAAATACAAACATTTTATCTAGGTACTATATTATTGATTAGATGTAAGTAAACATTATAGAATAAGAGCTCATAATTTTAACAATCGTAACAAATACCAAAATAGTCATAGGTACTATTGATTAATAAGTACCTATTATACTATTTAAGTTAGTTATTGTTTAGATTAGTTTATGTTTACATGTTAACGATAAAACGGTTTAAGCACCATAGATTCTTACATTCTTGCAGGTGTAAGCACATTGGATATACAAATATCAATGAATTTAAAACCATTTTAACGCCATCATGTAAGCGTAATAAATGTTATTATTCTTGTAAGACAATTAAATACCTTGAATATTTCGTTGTTTCAGACTGCATTGAGCATATTTTTCCAAGATTCTTCTGTATCAAGTTGCAATCAAAATTCAGCACAGTTTGGATTTGGACAAGTGAGTTAATTCAATCGAAAAGTTAAAACAGCATGTTAATATTTGTACTATTTTTTCAGATGACACCGTGTAATACTCCTGCTACACCACCCAATTTCCCTGACACTTTGATTGCCTTTTCACGTATGACAACTTCAACTGAAAATTCAAAATTGGGATCATCACCGAGTAAGTATAATTGTAAGGAAAAGTCTCAAAGTACTTTACATGATATGTGTGATAATAATTTAAATTTTATTTTAAGTTGTTATTTGATTACATAATGTTTTTGATATTCTATCTTTGACTTAGCACCCCTATACTGCGAACAGTGTGTTAATCACCATACTTTTGGAGTTCTGGATGGTACTATTGATGCCCTGATTTATAAGCCTCTGTCTCCCACTGTAGTCCTAAACACTCTAAAAAAAAAACAATTACTATTTTCTAATCAGACTCATCTCACCTCTTATGAACAAAACAACTAGCAACTCCACGTCTCCACAGAATGTTATGTCAGCTCAACCTAACTTAGTTTTGTACCTCTTCACTTTTCTACAACATTTATTTTTATAGTTTAAACAATGAATCTAAGGGTGTCTAATTATCAAATAATTGAATAATATTATTGATTATACATAGAAAATAGAAATAGTTAGTAAATACTGTGGTCTGGACTTTAGCATATTTTTTTTCTTTAATGTCTTAAACAGTGTTTCCTATAACTTTAAATGTGATTCAATGATGAAAATCTTAAGTTTACTTTTGTTTTGCAAGGTCATTTTGAACTATTTTTCAATTATCAAGAGGAAAATCGTGATTTTATTATATTACCTATGTGGTTATATATTATGTTATAATTTAGTATGGATATGGAATAAGATATTGAGATGGTTAACTAATTATTTATTTTCAACTTAATAAATATAAAAATATTCATCATTAATCTAATATATTGAAAAAAAACTTGCATTGTTCATTTTATTTTATTTATAAAAGAAAGTTACGAAACAAGAATTATAAGTTATTGTCTAAATTATTTTTATTGTATGTTCTAGGTATGTCTGTTTCTCCTCAAAATAGAACCTCATTAGAAAACAGTCAATCAAAGAGGCACCCATATACACATTTAGCGCCAAACACAGTTTCAAATAACACTTAAGAAACAATCATGTACATTTGTTATTTTTAAATAAACTTAGCCATATTATTGTTTTAGTGTCTAAAGATGACACTTGCTTTTTGTAACTTTTTACTCTAGAATTATATTGTTTAGAGATATTTTATCATTTGATTGTTATTATATATATATTATGATATATTTTTTTTTGATTTACTGTTTTTTTTTTTTTTTTTTTTGTTAGAAGATATTTTCATTAGAATAAGTAATTTATGAAACATAATAAATACTCAATTTAAAACTAAGTTAATATATTGTAATCATAATTCAATTTCCATCAAAAATCACTCCGTTATTGCAAGATGCTTTACACAATATTTTTGTTTTTGATTAAAGAGAAAGATCAAACGATATTATTTTTTTTATTATTATATATATTTTTTTTATATACATAAATAATTTATATGATAATAGCCAATATCTTATTTTTGTTTGTACAACTCAAAATTACATTATGACTGTGTATCAAGTATAACAAATATGTTACACAACAACAGTGCATAATATGGCACATAACTGTTGTGGTGTAATTACTAAACTTATTTTAATTTTAAAAAAAATAAATAAATAATTGTAATAAAGTAAATATATTATTTTGTTTGAAAATTACGTTTATATTTTATTTTATTATTCCCTGCATGTGTTTGTGGTTAGCGTTGTTTCGCTATTGTCATTACTCATCGTGCCCGTATTGTGGTGTTTTATCAGAAATAAAAATTACATTTGACGATATTAAGTGCGTGTGATACGATTAAAAAATGTATAACAGCTTGAACAAAAAAATATTATGTAATAATAATGTTGTACGTTTATAATAGTATTTATTACCTAAGTACAAAGTACCTCTATAGTGTAAATTGACATATTTAATTTCGGCATTATCATTGCCCCGTTAAACGATCGTGTGGTCGGCTCAAAAATTTGCGTATAGCATGCACATTATAGTACCATGATGTATCTTGAATAAAATAAATATAATATAATTTCCTAATAGCTATTATAGTCAGTAATTTTATTGTTTTCTTGTCCCTCTCTCTCTCTCTCTCTCTTACCGTGTGCGGTAAAATACAAATACGGAGCTGCGCGTAATTGGAAAATTAAAAACCGTTCGCGTGCACAATTTTTATTACTATGCAAATATCGCCATCCGAAGGTCGTCTAGTAAACCGTTAAGAGTCCGGTCTGTGTCGTAACAGATAACATTGGCTCTAAGACCATTACATACATACCCACATATTGTGCTTATTCTGTGTCTTACTTAGGTAAGTATGCACAACTCACTGGAAATCGTATGCATTAATTAAATTGCTTTTTACTCTGTAATTTTTAATTTAAGAGAAAAGTAACTCATATTAAAACTTTGAATATTACTACGGCACCTCTTAGGTTGTATGATGATATTTTAACTTTAAAGCTAATAATACCTACCTATTATGAGCATTTTAAAATTGTTATTAAAAAATGCTATTAAATTATTAAAATATAAAATACTCGAGGTGCCATAGATAATAATTAACAATAGATAAATTTGATCAAATATTAAAAATAAAAAAAGTAAAATGTGTAATGTTACGTTAGTAAGACGGATACAACACACACTCGAGTACGACGTCCACCGATCTCTGTAGTTGTGTTTTTTACCTAACTAATGCCAATCGCCCCGACTACTATTATACAGTCGTCAACAGTAATTTTATAAGTTAACTTCACAATGAGTTCAAAAATATTTTCAGAAAATGTTATCAGATAAATAGGTTTGTTAAGAGGACGCTACACCCGCATATGTTGTCTCCGTCTTACAAGTGCGTAACATAGCAAATTTTATGCTCAGCAGATCACGTTTAGCTCCGTTAGTTTAAAATTTAGAGTAAATTGACCTCTTACAAAAATTAAAGGTAACATTATTATCGAGGGCATGACGTAGGCCTTTTTATTATATTTTAATTTTAAAGTGAGTTATGTGTATTTTCAGATAAACAAACAATTTTAAATTTTAAAATACACATAACTCACTTTAAAATTAAAATATAATAAAAAGGCCTACGTCATGCCCTCGATAATAATGTTCCCTTTAATTTTTGCAAGAGGTCAATTTACTCTAAATTTTAAACTAACGGAGCTAAACGTGATCTGCTGAGCATAAAATTTGCTATGTTACGCACTTGTAAGACGGAGACAACGTATGCGGGTGTAACGTCCTCTTAATACAGTTGAAAAAATATTAATACTTTAAGGCCCAATTTTAATGAGTTTGAAGATTGATTAATTTATGTTGAGAAGACTAGGTACGAGTATAATTTTTCGACAATTATTGATTTAAAAATATCTGTCGAATGCTTATTTCTTATTACCTTATTTTACGAATCGCTATTTGTGAAAATTTTAAAGTAAAATTTTAGCATTAGTTAGTTAAAATTGGTCCAGTAAATTCACGTAATGTAGGTGATATACCAACTAATAATAATTTTCATGTTATTGTTTTCGAAAACTAGGTACATTGATACATAAAAAAGTATTCATAATCAGTAATAACGCAAAATATTATGTAAAACTTGTATTAGGCGTACTTAATCTGTATAACTATGGTCTATGAATTGGATATAGTGAGAGAATGAAGCGATAAAAATTCTTTTTTATTTTACAATTAGATTTTTAATTTTTATCGTTGTCAACTATTGTAATCGCCTATAGATATATATGTGCAAAGCGTTTATACTAATAATATAGGTACAACCAGCTATAAAGTAAAAACCTACGATTTTTTATTAGCAATACATCATCAGTGATTAAGTATATTTCATCAATGACATCACTGACTAAGCGCTATGCCGTTATTTACAAAATAGTATAGTATAATATAATATAATAATATATAACTTAGTTACACATTATTACATTAACAATATGATATGTAAATATAATTTCAAATATTATACACAATTAGCTGGTATATAGCTGCAAATTTACTATTACTTATATCATTCAAACTAAATCACTTGTAGGTAACAAATAATGTATTAATAATATTAATGTACCTACCATTGTGTACCTGACTATGAGTTTCATTACATCGTGTTCAGTGGCGTAGGTATTTTGGTTGATTTCTCGGGGGGTGTCAACATTTATTGAACCTCAAAAACAAAATTTTTAGTATTATTTACTAATGTAAAAAGATATTGAATTAATTTTTTAACAAATTAATATGTTAGGAATTGACAAGAAGTCTTACATTTGATAAAAATGGTATACTTTAAAATAAGTGACAATATATTAGGACTATTTTTTAAATGTCGGGGGGTGTCAAGACATGGAGGACACCCCCCCCCCCCCCCCCCAAATACGCCACACGATTCGTGTTGTCAATATATTTTCCTTTGCAAGTTTAATTTGTAATTAACTTTCACAAATCATTTTTCCATATAAAGTAAAAATGTGTGACTTGTGGCCACGCGAGAAGCTTGGGACTTTGATCTTGTCCGAGTTCATTTTTTGAAGTTCAAACAGCATGTTGCAAGAGCGCTCTGCTATTTATTTTCCACTGCATTCGAATACTACAATGGCGTGGCTGAGTAAAAAACAAAAGTATTGTAATGTTTCTTTATTGTAAAAGATTCGAATAATAGTTCTATTTTTGGTATATTCAGGGAGGAGGACGGAGGAATGATACTATACTATTATAATATTTTACTGTGCACAATTGCGCACTCTCATCAATACGCGATTGCCTACACACGTGGTCATCATGATCATATTTTAATATTATTATTAAGTTAAAAATTACTATAAAAAAATATACACACACATTCACACGACACCGCAGTTACGCACGAATTGGCTATACACGATTCGCCAAGCGTATTTTTTCTTCTAAATATTTTACAATTGACACCATGATTTTTTAATAACCCTTCTAGCAGAATACGCCATAATAGTAAATTTCCAGGTTGACGCTGGCTTTTCCGTATTTTTTCTCCAGACCCGAAGACCAGAGATCAACCAATTTCCGAAATCAAATACTTACATCAAACAATCTATGGCTGGTGCAATATTATGATAAATTAAACAAAACACGCGAATTGATAACATTTTATTGGTTAATAAACATTTGACTACTTGAGTTGCTGTTATTGTCTGCTACCGTACCATGTATATTGCTTACCGGTATATCAATATTATATTATGATATAATAATACACTTATATGTTGGTATACGTAGATAAATAGATTAATACTTAAAAAATATTTGATTCGATACCGAATATTTAAAAAATGTATAAACCAAACATTGAATAAAGTATAGCTACACAATATTGTGAAAACGGTTGATCAGCAGTTCACCACCACAGAACAATATTTCCACAATATTTTGAAAATATAATTTTGTCTAGCGTGTCAATTGTATGCAGTTTATCAAAATCTGATTTTTGGAATTTTTAATTATACTTGGAGCCTTATGTATTATTGCTGTACTGGTATAGGCACGAAGACACTAAATCATTATTATTTGTTATTAATTGTTTTATTGTACTTTTATTAATTTATTATAGTTGTTGCCGTTGTCGGTTCACTAAATAATCACTCCCTACGCAAACGACGGAAGCGCTACCAGCGGCAGTTTAACTAGGTTCGGTTTTCCCCCGTGCGTCTTCAATATTGTGGCGGGCGGCCGGCCTAGATCCGTTCTCCTTATCTGTATTTACCATATTATTGTGGTCGGAGAACAACAACCACAATAATATTATTATCACTCTGTCATCATGGTTTTCCAATATTTTATGGCAACTGGTGAGACTGGAGGGGCACGTCGTCGCCGCCGTGCTGCTGATAACGTAAACAAAATGATTTTAAGCGTACAATAGTGAAATTCGAGTGCACCTCTACGAACGGCCGTCCGTCGGTTTTCGGCGTCCGCGATATTCAAATATTCTCCGGCCGGAAGTTTTTTCACACTTCCAGTTTAGCTTTTCCCTCCGCCGATCGTGTTTCCCCTTTACCTCCGTGCGCTGGTGGCGGTGGTGGTGGTGGTGATCGGCCCGCCTATATTCACCGAATCTGGTTGACCGTACTAAAGGTGTCATCGAGACTTCGACACCGTGTACAACTCTCCGCGGATACATATGTGCGCGTACACCCTTGCAACATCGCCTCGACGAATCGGCAGATGACGGTTTGATGACATGACTGACGAAAATTGGACCCATGTCAGCGACCGAAAGAGATATGGAATCGGTGAGTACCTATACCTACCTGGCTGCCTAGTGCTTGGACCTTGACTTGGACGATATTGTCTTCCTTGAAACGGACCAGCACAGGCGAAACTAGAAAATTGTATTAGGACAGGCCAAATGAAAAATATGAAAAAAAAATTCGGATTATAAAATAAGTTTTTTTATTTTTTAATTTTATTATGTCAGTATATTATCCAGTTAGTATTAAGCCATAGTGGCCTGACCCGTAGTTTCGCCTATGCGGACCAGTGTATCATATTTTACACGGTTTGAAACTGGTCAAACCTCAAACAGCTCAGTTTGTTTTCGCTTTCCGTCCCGGTTTGCTTGTTCGGATATTGCTGTGGTAAACACACTTTGCTAAATCTCTCATTAGTATGCGAGACACTGTCGGTTGTTGTTTGGTACTGTGTACCTATATAATATGACACACCGATGATTATATTTCCTATGCAATTTATATAGGTACTCAATTTATTTTAATTTAATGGTTCTAAATTTTGATTGAATATCACATTTATACTAATATAAATATTATTTGTGATATTTATTCAATATTATTGGGTTGTTTTATACCTATTGGATATTTTAATTAGTATTTTTTTTATTTTTAAATAAATTTTAAACCATTTCAAGAATTTTTACTTACAAAAATATTTCAAATAACAAAAAAAAAAACCTAGAATAAAAATAATTAATAGTGCCTTGTGATATACAGATAATTTATTATGAGCAAGCATATAGATGTATTATCATATTAAATGGCCGATAGTAACCTACTACTAAGTAGTAAATATTAAATTTTCATATGAATTGTAGTTGATAGAGTTATAAGAATTCAATTTCCCGCAATTAGTAATTTTGTTGGTCGAATAAATGACTAATATACAAAACCAATACTTATTAAAAATTTTAATCTATAAAAAATATGACAATCAATAGCACAAATAAAGAAATTATCTTTATTGTAAAAAATATACCTAATTTTGTTATAAAATTCTCGAACAATATTTATGAAATGTATTGTTAATTATTTTCTCTTATCTCTTTACAAAACTGTTTGTAATTTTGTCAAGTGTATTGGCCATCAAATACAAAAAAATATTGTTACTCCCATCATTACTAGATGCAGGATGAGCTTGTTAGCAAATTTCAATGACATCCAATAATTATAATTGAGTGTTTTAAAACAACACCATGACTGCAAAAAGGGGACAAGCTATACCGTTTTATGTTTCAACTATTATTAGCTGTTGTTCTATTTCATTTATTAATATAATTTATTAATTTGTGACCTGAATTTTGATTTGTAGCTATTCATAACTATCTTCAAAGTGGACCACATCGTATCAAACTGCTGGCCGGTGAATGTGTTCACGTTCTGGAAGAATGTGGTGAATGGTATTACGGGTTCTCTTTTAAGAATAAATCAACCCACGGGATATTTCCTAAAAAATTTGTTCATATTATGGATAATGTTGTCGAAAAATTTGGGTTTGTTTGATTTTTAAAATTGATTATTTAGTGATTAACAATTTTTTATCATTATTAGGCCTGCGGAGTTGACAGTTTTGAAGCAACCACAAATTGTGCATGAATTAACCAGTGTCATCCGAGAATGGGGTGCCATATGGAAACAATTATACATAGTAAGAATAAATTATTTTTAAATAGGTAAACAAATATTATTTTTTATTTTTGTTTTTTTTCAGTCTCACAACTCAAATTTTAAAAATGTAAAAAATAAAATGTACGAATTAATAAATTTTAGAAGTAAAATATTATCTGGTACACTTCCTGTAGACGAGCTAAAAGAAATACAAAGACTGGCTACATCTACCATAGATATTGGAAACAAGTAAACAAATTTTTAATATAAAAAAATAATATGATTTTAAAAATTGTTTAAAAAATATCATTATTATTATTTAAACAACAATGACTCGTTTGTGATGTAATTTTTGTTGAAATGACTTAACTTATATTTTATGTTATGATTGTTAGTAATAAAGTTAATTATTTTTATTGTGTTTAATTTTTTAGATTATTAGGGCTAGATATGGTGGTTCGGGATGAACAGGGTAATATTTTAAATCCATTACATACACCAACAATCCAGCTGTACAAACATCATGAAATAGCCACTGAACGCATCCAAAATTCTCATGTAAAATTATTGTTTATTTAATGCAACACGATTGTTTTTAAATGTGATAATATTTATAATTGCAGACCGCTGGGGTGTATAAAAAGTCAATTCAACAAATCAACTATTTATATAACTACACTGTTTATTTATCTGTACACAATTTCATGTGCAAAATAATGGATGATGCTGAACTACTATTAACATTATATGATGTGAAGAGTGGTAAATCATTTTCTGAAAATTTTGCTATACGATGGGCAACCAATAAAATGGACCAAGGATGGTCACAGACTGATATTTTTCATAATTTCAGAGCTTTATTCACAGTAATAATCTAAATAAAAATGATTTATAATTCTTAATTTAAGTGACCTAGGATACTCACAAATGTTAATATCTGATTTTTAGGACTTAGGAACCAGAGATTTAACTCGAGAGAAAGTATACTTAGTTTGTTATATAATAAGAATTGGTGGTATGGATAATGATAGTAATAGTAAAAAGAGTGGAGCTACGACACAAATCCGTAGACCATGGGGTGTTGCTGCTATGGATTTGACTTTGTATTTTACTCAAAAATTGGAGAGTGATGAAGACAAGCATCATTTTATGCCATTTTTACCGTAAATATATTTTAATTTAATTTAAAATACAACTTTTAGTTAAATTTTTTCTACGTTCTCAGATGTGAAAAGGATAACCTAGAAAATACCCTGAAAAGGTATTTAAATCTCAGAGACTATTCTCATAAAGAACACAAAGGTCAAGGACTATATGTCAGTTTTAAACTACTGCATGGGGATATTAAACAGGTATTATAATAATAATTCTTCTGTTTTATTTATTATAGTATAATATATTTATAATTTAATTTATTTTAACTGGTAGGTGCGTGAAGAATGTCCACATTTAGTACTCGGTAATGTTGCCTTAGTGAGAAAAATGGGCTTTCCGGAAGTTATATTACCTGGTGATGTGAGAAATGATCTCTACCTAATGTTAGTAAATGGAGAATTCTCAAGAGGGAGTTTGTCTTCTTCAGACAAAAATATCCAAGTTACTGTCACAGCATGTAATGAAAAGGGTGTTAAGTTATTAGTAAGTTATGATTATTTGTTATTTTAGGTTTATATATTGAATATTTAATATCTAATACTTATTTTAGGGAGTAATCATGTTGGGTGGTGACTCTGAACCTCTTTCTGATTTTAATTCTGTTGTTTACTATCATGAAGATAAACCTCGCTGGTATGAAATTGTAAAATTAGCCATACCTATAGAGGATTTTAAAGGTAGTCATTTGAAATTCATGTTCAAACATAGATCATCAAATGAAACCAAAGATAAAAATGAAAAACCATTTGCATTATCATTTGTTAAATTAATGCAAGATAATGGTACTACTTTGAGAGACACGTTACATGAATTATTGGTGTACAAAGTATGTGGTATAAGATTTTTTTTTTCTATAAATTAAATATTTTATGTAAAATAAAATATATTACAGATTGATCATAAAAAATTTGATTTCATGGACATTTCGTATCTAACTCTTGCTTCAAGGAAAAATGAATTAACCGAAACAAATAATCAAATATCTGTACCTGGACTATCCTTAGCTAATAAAGACATATTTATAATACAGTCAAATATTTGCTCAACCAAACTAACACAAAATGGTTTGTTAGTAAAATATCTATTTATTAAATAATCTAGAATTTTTATTTCTTCTAGTTGATCTCTTGGGTTTGTTGAATTGGACAAGTCACCCTGACAAACTTCGTACAAGTTTATCAGCTTTAATGAACGTTGATGGTGAAGAAGTAGTTAAGTTCTTGCAAGATGTTTTAGATGCATTATTTAATATTCTCATGCATAATTCTGATTCTGATCTCTTTGACAACATGGTTTTTGAATGTTTGGTTTGTAAATATGTTTTAACAGTAATTTCTGTTATTATATCTATTATTCACCGATTTCAATGTTTATATTTTTAGCTATATATTATTGGATTAGTTTCTGATAGAAAATATCAACACTTCCAACCAGTTCTAGATTTGTATATTAAAGAAAGTTTTTCTGCAACACTGGCCTATAAGTGAGTTAGTTATAACTTAAAAACCATTTGACAATGATATATTTTACAATAATTATTGTGTGTTTTAGTAAATTGATAGTTGTTTTAAAGTTCCATTTAAGTAACTTGGATCAAACTGACAAAGATCTCTTATTAAAAATAATGAAGTCATTCAAGTACATCATGAAGTTTATTGCCAGATCTCGTTTTTTGTTTTCTCAGTAAGTGTTTATACTATAAGTAGTTTATTTTAAATTGTAATATTGAATTATGTATAATATGTTAAAATTATAATTGTAATCATAGGTAGATAAACTCGCTAAGGTAGTGTACAAAATGCCTTAGTATTTTTTTTTTCTTCGTTTTATTACAAGTCTATTAGTAACTAGGCTTCCATAAATGCTATATATTTTATACTGAATACAAAAAAAAAAAATCTTGGTAGCTTTATTTATAAGATCTGTTGTAGAAGGAAAAAAAGGAACTAATCTTCAAACAGAAATTTTTGATGAGTAAATTAGTAACAAGGGTTTTTTTTCATCTGTAATATTTACCATTTCTATAAAATTTTAAAAAGATTAAATAGCTAGAAGCCTAGAATATACTATATAACCTATTATCAATTAATATATAATCAAATATATATATTTAAAAAAAATGCTTGGCTATAGATCAACATGGCACTTTTTTTAAATAACAAACAGCACATGCGGACACTGCAGTCCTCACACATATAAACAAGTCACACCCCTGTCAAAATAATTTTGCTTATACATACAGTTTATGTGTCATAAAGTAATTTTAGGCCATTTTATGTATATTCCATTATTCCCAATTGCAAAAATGTTAACTGTCTATTTTTGCTTATGATTTTAATTATGTTGTATTGCTTGTTTTCCATTTTTCCGATGTATATACTAATAAATATTATATATTTATTATTTGTATTTAAATAGATTATATGAAGGCAAAGGACAACAGACTTTTGAAATGTCCATGTATGAAATGTTGAAGTTGATATCAAATTTAATGTGTAATAACTCAGATTCAACATTATTTTTACAAGGTGCATGTCTTAAATATATTCCTTATTCTATTCCCGACATAATGACTGTCTTTAGTACTACTCAATTAAGGTATATAATTGTATTACTTATTACTAAGACTCAATGTTAATGTGGTTAGTATATTATCATTTATTTGTTGCACTTTAAATTTTCTGTTAAAGTACTTTACTGGTGGAACTCATTGGTAACTTGCCTCCATCCAGATTGGTGAAACAAAAGTTGATTACCATGAGTGACATAGTTCATAGCCAACTTTTTTTAAACTCAGATTGCCGTGCCATATTACTTCCATCTATTCTTGCTAGAATTAAAGAGCTTTTAGAGTCTTCAGATGAGGTATGTACTGTATTTCAAATTGGATATTTCATTAATTTTATGTATGCAAATATTTTATTTCTATCAAATAATAATTTTAATAATGTTTAACTAATTTGCAATTGATTAATACTTTTTTCTATCACAAAATGTCTTATTTAAATTTTTAGTTTAGCACCAGACAAATATACTCCCTCTGTATATATTATAATAGATGTTTAAAAATTCTAAAATGCATAGAGAAAAAAATTACTGCAAAAAGAAACTAATGTTCTCAAACTGATAACTTTAATTGTATTTATATTTTCCAAATTATAAAAACATACTCCGGCACAGATAAAGTTCTTTCCTATGAGTTGTGGAATTTTAGTAATTATACTATAAACATAGAGGGAGTATAGTTGTCCCTCGCAAAACAGTTTTTGGTATGTTGTACATTTCTAAGACTGAGATTCTACATGTGTATGTAATGTTCTCTTAAGTAAATATTGGTTGAATTAAAATATTTGCTCACGTCTCCATTTAACGTTTTGTTGCATCTTGAGTTTTGCAACGTGCATGCTTGTGATTTAAATATATATATTATGTGGCACAGTATAATATTCAATATTTTTAACCAACAATATATATTGTCGCATACTCACATACATAGTGTTTAGATTGTTTTTAAACAAATCAATACTCCAGACATTTTTATAATTATAAAATATTTTAAACTTTCTAAGACACTGTAAATAATGTATACTATACATTACTGTTTGTTCTAACAAAATGGCAATCTTTTTTATGTGTATAAAAACGAAATGGAATGAATTGTTTGTAACTAAAAATGTGTGTTAACATAAATTAATTGTATAAATATTTTAACATATTTCAGTGTTATGAGAGTTTACCTCGTGGTTGCTTGTTGGCCTACCACTCACAGCACATTGGCAATCTTGATTTGTTTTGTGCTTCTATTGAAATAAAAATTTTTAAATGTTGCAAATACTAATATTAAATGTGGGTAAAATTATTTATAAAACTTTCAAATCTATATTTATTCATCTAAAAATCTACTTTTACCTTGATAATTTATGGGAAAAAAAAAATCCTTTAACTTTGCTACCTAACTATTTCTTTAGTTTTGAATTATTTTTCTTCTTAAATTGGTTAATATATTTTGGAATTAGATAGTGGTTCATATTTATTCACCTATTAAATTAATGAAATTCATTTTTTTTATTTCAAGTGTTAGCGTTATTTTAAGTATGTTATGACTTAGGAAAAAAAAAAATTAAAAATAAGAGGTTAGATTTTGAATGGCATTGACCAATTTTATTGTCATAACTAATGACAATAAATTACTTGAATGGCTTATTTACAATTTTATATTAAAAACCAACCAATTATTTATTAAGTGCATGTTTGTTTGGGATGTTTTAATAAAAATTAATACATTTGAATATTTGTTGTTATACTAATATTTCTATAATAGCGATGAGTGATGACTAATAATACTGGCTTGGTTTTAGATAATAGTTAAAATTGACTCAAAGAATTTTTTTTTTTCAATTAAGTATCTGTATTTGTATAAGCCAAGGTTGACAGTTTTTGGGGATATACCATCTGTTATAGGTACACCGGGTGGGTATTGCACTATTGCTAGAATAGTGCTCGAATGATATATCTTAGTACTGAAGTACCAACACACCGTCCAAATATGGTAATACCGTAAAATATATGGGTTGGATACCTTTGACAATATTTTTTAGTGTACTGGTTCTAATACCTCTATATCCTATTATTTTTTTGGTATTTCAGTATTATGGTCTATTCTACACTAGAACCGATTTTATTATAGCTATATTAATCTGCGATTTCAATACTGTCGACCCTAATATAGGTAATTTTATTAGAGATTTCTCGTTAACTTTGAAAACTATTTAAAAAGAAATGCATTATTTAATTGCTAGAAACATTTGTAAATTAAATTTAAAATTTAAATGTGACAACATGAAAGTAAATTTATATTGAACAATATTAAATTACTGTAATTAGATTATAACCTTTAAAAATTAAAGAAAACTGGTTTAAATTACCTCTATATGTACATTTCAAAATAATCTTGAAAAAATAAAATTATGTGATAAAATTTAAATATTTCATTTTCCCATTTATTAAAAGACTTATTTTTATTAATTAAAAATATCGCAATGTATGTTTAATATGCTGTTTATTTTATTTTATTTTTGGGCACTTTGCTCAATATTTTATTTAAATATATTTTAATAAATAAATATATATAAATCATACATTGATATCAAAAATAATTTAACATATTAGTTACATAAACAAAATATATAGTAATAAATAACAACACCCTTAAATGCATTTGCCTCAGAAAATTTAAAAAAATTAACTTTTTTTTAAATTTTGATCATGTTGGCATAGTTATCTTATATAATAAATCATTAAATAATGCATTTCTTCCTGATAATTGTAATACTAAAAAAAAAAATGAATGTAATTTAAATATTATTTATTTTTGGTCATAAACAAATCAATCTCATTTTATAAAAAGTATTATTATTCTATTTCTGTTTTTTTGCTAAACATAATATCAATATAAGGTACTTAAATGAAAAAGAAAATAAATCTTCAGTAGGTGATGTTTAGTAGTAGTATTTATTAACTCCGCCAGGCGAAAACTAGCATCGAGTTTCGAAACAAAACAAAATCAGTTGCGAAAATTGCCAAAGTGCTGGGAGAAAATGGCCGCAAGTTACTAGACTCTCCTGACATGAGTGATCAAGTATGTTAATTATAATTATGTATTTATACACATTAAATGGTACTCGGCTGTTTACTTTAAAAGTTTAAACTAGATTAATATTTAAACTTTGTATTATGCATTTATGCCACCAATAAATCATTTTAACTACCTAAAACATTCAAAAAAAAAGAAAATTTTCCATATGAAATATTGTGATAATTTAATAACTAATATTCTCAGGACAATTAAAGTTTATACTAAATTAGAAGGTTAAGTGGATTCGATACCAACCGTTTTTAAGGAGTACAGTATAGGCAAATTCCTTAGCATTTTTGAGTATCGTGTAGATAATAAGTGATCATGGTGCGTTTGTAGTGTAAAGAAGGCTTCGTAAACATTAATTATTATTATTATAAGAATTATTTTTCAAATCTTTTATTTTGTATATTGTTTCTATTTATGGTCTTTTAAAGCTGGTACGATTTGAGTAGGGTATATTTGTTTAAAAATGTATTTTACTCGTGAGTTCTTAATTTTATTTTTCGTATAATACGTATAAACCATAAACATTTGCTTTGTGGATAGACTATTTTCATGTGGATCGAGCCATTTATTGAATTTTTAAGGTTTTTGCAATTCTGTGTATTATTGTTATTATTTGTTTTTGTGGACTTAACGCTGTGTTGTAGACCTCGCGGCCGTCTAATTTGATGAAAATGTACTGACTCATGTAAAAGTGAAATTTATTTTTACGACTGTGCCCATTGTGTACAGGTCGAAATGTGTGTAAAACTATTAGGCGACATTATGGATCTGCTGTACGTGGCCGATACGGGATCAACGTTTCGTGATATTACCGAAATAATGCTTACTGTCATGCGTACTGTAATTCAAACCACCATAGCGATGAACCGCGAAGGAACACTAGTGGTAAGTATATACGATGATGATTTTTAATTTAATAACAACCCTTATATCTTGTTACTAACCAGAAGCAAATTAATTATAATTTAAAAAAAAAACTTCGACTTGTAAATATCAATAATCGAAAAAAAAAACAATTTATTTTCATCGACGAGCACTAAAAGCCCACCAGTGAATATACAGCGGAGGTTACAATAATCATTATTTCCCGTTTTAATATCGACAAACGATTTCGTATTTTTGTGCTGTAGGGCTACCTCGTGTCCATCATGATATCGACGTTGCGCCAGATGACCGCCGAGCACTTTGATATCTACATCAAAAACTTTCCCACTAAAATCGACCTGTTAGATTTTCTCATGGAGATACTGCTCGTCTTCAAGGATCTTGTTATACGGCCGGTGTTTCCCAAAGATTGGTGCGAGATGATAATGCTTCAGAACAGGTAAGATGTCGTCGCGCTTTTGAGCGTACCGTTCTCGTTCCTTCGTCCGGAATGCATCACATAATGCATAATAATATGTCATATTGACTCGTGAAAAGTTTTACTCTCGAACGTGTACCGAAACTGCGAGATACTAACATTTGCCTCTTCCACCTCTTTCTCATAATCTCATCCCTAGTCTCGACCCTCTGTACATCTTGTAGATCTCCACCTCCTTAGGGTTGTTGTAACGCGCAGGCTTTGCACACTACACGCACAAAATTCACAGATAATATTTATCTAAATGTTTTTTTTTTCCTTACACAGTGTGATATTGAAGTCGTTGAGGTACTTTTCGCACACCATCCGTGATTATTTCTTCAAAGACTTCGAACACCAAGCGTGGAACAACTTTTTCCATTGTGCCGTCACGTTCTTGACTCAGCCAGCTCTCCAGCTGGAACAGTTCTCGTCCAATAAACGCTGGCGGATCATTAGTCGGTACAAAGACATGCGCAGAGAAACCGGATTTGAAATCCTAAGCATGTGGTTTAATTTGGGTAAGTTTTACATAGAACACTAGAGTGGCATTGTATCACCATGCTGTTCTGGATGTCTGAGTTAATTTTCAGTTTTAAGATTAGTTTATATTGTTTAATAGGGCAGTACAAAGTAAATTTCGTCCCTAGTCTGGTGGGTTCTTTCCTAGAGATGACGTTGACGCCCGAAGTTGAATTACGCAAAGCAACCATACCTATATTCTTTGATATGATGCAATGTGAGTTTTATTCGTGTTTCGATGGCCACACAAACAAACGAGACTCAAGTAATATCAAAGCTAAATTCAACGACGTAAGTCTACTTTAATTAATTATATTAAATTCTCATCTTATGTCATAAACTTGTAATGGTAAATATTGTAATGATGCTTACTAAATTTATATGTTTAACAGTTTGAAAACGAAATGATCGCCAAACTTGATCACTTAGTTGAAGGTGGTAAAGGCGATGAACAATTCAAAGAACTTTTTGAATCTGTAATGTTAAGGAAGTGTGAAAATCATTCTACTATGAGAGACCAAGTAATTAAAATACTTAATCCTCAAAGTTAAATAATTTTAGAAAGCAGAGTATTTGGTTTAGGACTTAAATACTGTCAATCATTATCTGCAAACTTTTACCTAATTAATCCAATTTTTAAGTACACAAAACAAATTAAATATTTCTTATTATAAAAAATAGTTACAACTTACAAAATTTGAATATTTATTACCAGATACAGAAATATTTAATTCCTTTTATATTGTTGTACTAGAAACAATTCCAACGATACCAGTTTTTTTTTTCTCGGCACTAATTAATTCATTATTTATAACTACCTATGTGAATATTAATATAATAATATTATTTAAGTCAACTAAAATAATGAAATTTAAATTTCTAATAATATTGCTCATTTGACAATATTCAACACATGATCTAGAGTTGAACTATTTGTATAATATATAACTTTTTATGCAGAAGCATAACTGTTAAATTTAAGCACAAATGTGTATGGTTACAAATAATATTGATTATTGATAAAAATAAAAATTTGATATACTTGACACACTTACAATATAATAGCACTATACCTATAAAATTAAGTATATATTTTTTTTTTCATTTTTTTTGTATTGAATATTAAACTTAAAAGTTTCTTATTTCTAAATACAATATGTGTATAATTTTACAGTACTTTTATTGCTCATACTTAAGGTTTTTAGAACTAACAATCTCATAAATATCTAAAAAATAAAATAAAGCATGTTGTACATTTTTAAATTTGGTTATTATTGAATTTCAGGGTTATCGATTTGTTAAAATAGTTACTGGTCTTCTGGAGCGGTTATTAGAATATCGAGCAGTTATAAATGATGAAAACAAAGAAAATAGGATGAACTGTACTGTCAACTTATTGGTAAATAAATATATATATATATAACTTAATATAAGTGCATTTCAATAAACTCTACAAACTTTTTATTTTCATTTAGAATTTCTATATGGATATAAAACGACAAGAAATGTACATCAGATATGTGAACAAACTGTGTTCTCTTCATTTAGAGTGTGACGACTTTGCTGAAGCTGCATATACTCTTAGACTACACAGTGAATTACTATTATGGTCAAATGATCCATTGCCACCTTTATTACGATCTCCATTGAGATATCCAACATGCGACACTCATAGACAATTAAAGGAAGCTTTATACCACGACATCATTGATTATTTCAATAAAGGAAAAGTAAGATCTTTATTGCCTTCAAACAGTTACACAGCAATTTTGTATTATACTATTTTTTCAGATGTGGGAATGTGCTGTGCACATGTGTAAAGAACTAGCCAGACAGTGTGAAAGTGAGACATATGATTATATACAGCTAAGCTCATTGTTACAACGCATGTCAAATTTCTATGATAATATAATGAAGCAGCTTAGACCTGAACCAGAGTATTTCAGAGTTGCATATTATGGCAAAGGTTTTCCTTCATTCATACAAAACAAAGTTTTTATATACAGAGGTAAAGAATATGAACGTCTAAGCGATTTCTCAAACAGGACACTAAATCAATTTCCTAATGCTACATTAATGCAAACCCTATCAAAACCTGGATCAGAAATTACTGAATCTTCTAATCAATGTATCCTTTTGAAAATGAAAACATTTTTATTGAAATTATAGTGAATTTTCATGACTGACAAGCATTAATAATTTTATATTTCAATTTTTTTAATTCCCTTAACTCTATAAATAATACAGATATTCAAATTAATAATGTAGAACCAGTAATGGATGAACGAAAAGAACATTTATTGAGAAAACCGATTAGCCAGCAAATACTTAGATATTATAGGTAAACTACTGCATAATTTACAATATTAAATTTATATTTGATAAATAATTTTTTTTTTATTAATTTATTATCTCAGAGTAAATGATGTGAAGCGATTTAAATTTTCAAGACCATTTTACCGTGTAGATCCTAAGGTAAACTCAAATGATGATAATGAGTTTGCAAATCTATGGATTGAACGCACAGTGTTAGATACAACATATTCATTACCTGGAATACTACGATGGTTTCCAGTTAAACATTTCGAAACATACGAAATAAGTCCACTTAAAAATGCTATTGAGACTATGCAGGAAACAAATAAGTAATTAATGTCAAAGAACTCCTCAAATTAGTATTTAAACTATCATTTTTTATAATAGGTATCTAAGAGAGTTGATAATAGCTCATCGTAATGACTCGACATTGCCATTGAATCCTTTGACTATGAAATTGAATGGTATACTGGATGCAGCTGTTATGGGAGGAGTAACCAAGTATGAAAAAGCATTTTTCACACCTGAATATTCGGCGAATCATGAAGAAGATGAACAACTTATCGAAATGTTAAAAGATTTGGTTGCTTCCCAAATACCATTATTAGATATTGGTGTAAAAGTACATAGTGCACGTGCTCCACCATCGCTGACACCTTTACAATCACGATTTGAAGACTGTTTTGAAAAAATGAAAGTGCATATTGAAGAAAATTATGGAAAAAAGGTGAATAGAATACAAATCATAAAATAATTTTTTAATTATTGTTGAGTGTGTTTACATTGTTATTTTTTTTTAGACGTGTGATATTAAATTTGATGTGATCAAAATGAGAAGACATACAACTGCAGGAAGCCGTTTTAACGAAAAAAGATATTCTGGTTCTAGTATTGGATCAGCAGAGTAAGTCAGCTGCTTAATTAGGAAGGGTATATGGTATTCATTTGCATGGATCAGAGAAGAGAGAGAGAGGCTATGGGGATTTAGCCCCCCTCTTTTGGAAAATGTTATATGTTGTGTATTTACTAGTACTATCATTTTTTATTTACAGAGGACAAAATGGTATAACTAAGCAATCTCTTATGTCAACGACTTCATTATCTTCCAGCTTGGCTATCTTTGCTGGACCTGTATTAGTGTCTGGTTCAAATAAATTTGGTACTATTGGGGCACTTACAAGAAAAGATAAAAAAGAAAAAAAAAGACGTAATAGGACTGTATCAAAAATGGCAACAACAAATGATAGAGATTTAAGCATTTCTAACAGCTCTTCAAGCAATAGTCAATGGTATGCACTGCCTGATGCGGACAATATGTCTTTGAGTTCTATGAACAGTAATCTAAGTGTATTTTCTTCTCCTACACCTGTCATTGAGTTACGGCAAGAGGTAATTAAAATAATTATTCAATAATTATTTTTCGATGAAAAAAATAACTATTTATCATAACACTGTAGCTAACACCCAAGAGGCCACTACGTTCAGAAGTGGAAAAAGAGAGACGTTTAAGTCGACCCAATAGTGGTCAGTATCAATTTTCAAAGTTACCATCCATGAACAGTCTTAACAGAGATTCCTTGGGTGAGTTATTACTATAATATTTTAATAGAGTATTGTTGTTACATTAAGTCTATTATTTTTACAAGTAGCAACAGATTCAACAGCAAGTGATGATGACACTCCTCCACCACTGCCTGCAAAGACTAGAGAAGCTGATTATTCAAATCTCTCAGACAAAGATAGTTTGGGACTACCTGATTATTGTAGTCCTATTATAATGAATAACATTATGGTCAGTGTTCATTGTTTTTTATATATAGATCATTTTATATTAGATATTGGTAAAATACTAAACAGTTCATTTTTGTTGCATGTCCAGTCAGAACAACCATTAATCAACTCACAAGAAAACAACAGGCCACCAACACCTCCTCCTAAGAAACCACCAATGAAAGCTCCTGTATAAAAAAAAATTTAAATAACATTTATTTATTGCTTTTCTTTTTATATATACATATAAAAAAACAAATGAAGCTGTGACCAATGAAGATTGATTTTATTATTTCTGATATTTTTTTTATTAAGTTCATACAATTTATTTAGTATAGCCATATAAAATACATAATATTATTATGTTATAAATTTAAATTAATAATATTTAAACTAAATAGAGAATTCTGGAAATATTATGTATCTTTGATAATTCACTGATCAAACTGTGGTATTGTTAATATCAATATGAGTACAGCCTCATTTATTTTTTTATCAGTAAACTTTTTTTTTTTTTTTGTATTGAGACCTATTGGTGCAATATTTGTATTACATACTAAAAAAAAAATTATACTGTAATCTCATTTACAGATATTATTTGTTTTAATCTATTGTATTCATATATTTGCGTGTTAGTAAAAAAATATTATATAAATAATATGTTAGTGAAATTGTATAGAACAGAAACTTCGTTTTACTATCATTTTTCGTCAAATGTATTATCTGATTGTATAGACTGTTTTTTCTCCCCTCTTTTGTAAAATGTGTATTTTGTCGTGTATGAACATATATTACATGCATAGTGTATACAAATATACACCTATATATTTATATATTTTAATAATAACGTTAAGACAATAGTATTCAAGTTGCTCATAACAACCTGTTTACAAAAAATCTATGTCAATAAACCTACAGTTACCATTATAAAAAATCATTAGAGCGCATGTCAATTATTTTTACACAGATTCCGCAATAAATCCAATGGTTGTTGTATTTTTATAATATATCACTAATATATTTATGTAACTTATTATATATTTTTGTATTCTTTAAGTAATAACAAATATTCATTGTTTATACTACTATCTGAATTTTTATTTTTGTGTTTGTCGTGTGTTTGTGTATTTTATACTTAAATATTGTGTAGTCATTTTTTTTTTCAATGATGATTTGAACATTATTTGCATTTGTATGATATGAATATTTAATATTGTTCAGTCATCTAGATTTACCAAAGGAATAAATGTTTTAAGTATTATTGTGTGATTGATTAAACTACAACATAGGTATTATTATTATTGCCTATAAAATATTATAATTTTTAATATTAATAATAAAAAGATATTTTACATAAAAACTCTAGACTTTTAGAATATATACATAGTACATACCTACTTCTTGCATCTTGGATGCTGTTAATAGATTCCGACTGGTAACAGCCATAGCTATGAGGACTAGGTATCTAGGATTTAGTCTCCCTACCTTCCTACCCCCACCCCTTTCAAAAAAAAAAATAATAATAATAAAACAGTATTTATGGCCTCATAAGTCATAAGAAAAAGTTTTCATACAAATTAGGAATTTTTGTGGGTTACCAGTGACAATTTTTGTTAACTTGCATGAAGAGGACAATAACTTGGTAAGAACCTAAGGTACATCTTGTTACAAAACTAATGTAGTGATATTATAATGAAAGTACTGATAGTTGATACGATGTGACTATTATGAAAATATAACGTGATTTCAGTATTAAAACACCGTCAGAGAGGGAGAGGCTAGCTCTCATATCGGGAAACACCGCCCATTAAACGCTGCAGTTAAGTTTTGTGTTAATAACTTCAAACTACACGGTTATACGTTATACCACGTAGGAAATTACATTATTTCAGTAAATAGTGACATGTATGCAAGTATGGAATTTAATTAGTGTGCTACTGAATTACTGTGGTGTTTAGATTCTACTTGAATTTTGAATGAACTGTTATTTCATTCAAATTCACTGTCGTAATTTTCATTAAAATTGCCCACACAGAACCTCGTAACGAATGATTAAATGGAGTAACGTACTAAAGTTGTCATGTATGATTAGGTTTCTATGTATTTTTATTCTTTAAGAGGACGTTACACCCGCGCTTATGTTGTCTCCATCTTACAAGTGCGTGACATACCAAATTTTATGCTAAGCAGATCACGTTTAGCTCAGTTAGTTTAAAATTTAGAGTGAATTGACCTCTTAGAAAAATTAAAGGTAACATTATTATCGAGGGCACCTCTTAGGCTTTTTATTATATTTTAATTTTAAAGCGAGTCATGAGTATTTTAAGTCTTATTATTATTGTCGTTTCGTACACAAAAGTTCAATACGTGGTCGAGTTGAAGACAAGCAGACTCGCATTCTCTGATCAACGGAAAGAAGCCTCTTTTTGTTTTTTATGTTTGTTAGTGTCGAAAAGCCTAACTTTCCGATGTTGTTGTGGACGTCAAGTGCGTGAGTGTGCTGTGAAAACTTGTGATGTATAATAATGTGCCGTGAACCAAAAAAGGTTGAGAACCACTGTTTTAAGATATACAAACAATTTACAATTTTAAAATACACATAACTCACTTTAAAATTAAAACATAATAAAATGCCTACGAGGTGCCCTTGATAATAATGTTACCTTTAATTTTTCTAAGAGGTCAATTTACTCTAAATCTTAAACTAACGGACCTAAACGTGATCTGCTGAGCATAAAATTTGTTATGTTACGCGTTTGTAAGACGAATACAACATATGCGGGTGTAACGTCCTCTTAACTTTGTGCAGAACGAAAATCGCTGCTTAGAGGACGTGATATCCGCATGAGTCGTTTCCGTCTTACAAGTGCGTAACATTACAAATTAATAAACTATAGTAGGTACGTTCAGCAAAATACGTGTACCTCTTTTGGTTTAAAATTTAGAGTGAATTGACCTCTAATAAAATTTAAAGGTAAGATTATTACTTAGACAACCTCATAGATTTCTATCATATTTTAATTTTAAAGCGAGTCACGAGTATTTTAAGATTTAAAAACTATTTACAATTTTTCTACAGTTAAAGACCTATATTAAAAGGAAAATGGTGGTGGGAAATATAATATTAATGTTTGACGAAATTTTGAACTGGGGTGAAAATTAAAAATACACTTGGTCACCGCCCTTGATGAAATTTCTAGCTACGTCATTGTCTGCAAGTATACCTATTACATCATTACGTATTTAGGTATATGACTTTTTGATCACGCTTAAATGGGTACTTAAAAAAAAAATTTTTTTCGGCGTTGAGCTTTGTTATATTATCATATTTTTGATTTATTTGCGTGTAGACTGTGGAAAATTATTCACACGAATTCTAATCGACTTTAGTCCGCACTTATTTTAACTTCTGCATAAGCCACTCCGACCATAGCGAGGAGTTCGACCTTTATACATCGATCCAACTAGTGTTTATCGAGGCTTCTATAATTTTACGAAAACTGTTTACATCATACTTAGGTACTCCTGCACAGCTAGCACTCGACGCCACAGTAATATCATTGGGATAAACCTATACCTCGAACGACGATATAGGACCGTTGTGGTAGTAATTTAGTCACGGTATAGGTTAGGTAGGCTATAGTCATATATGACTACTTCTATAAATAGGCGTAAAACGTATATAAACGAGCAAACATATAGACTTAAGAGAGCTTATAATACATTCCTAATGCGAACGGATAGAATTTTTCAATTAGGATCATTTGTATTTCAGCTGTGAACTCTTTATTTAAGGTCATATACCCGCAGCGGTATAATAAGCTCCAACGACCCTCCGTAAAACGCTGACGAGTGGGCGCTGACTGGCGAGTGAACGATAGTCATCACGTCGTTTGCTAAATAGGCCAGATTTGTGAAATTCTACAAATAAAAAAAGACTGCGGATATAAGTCTCGGTGGAATACGATTCTTGTTATAAATATATATAAAGACTTCACGGAAATTTCCAAGTCCGAGAAAAATATAGTACCTACCTACCTATACTACGCTGCCGAGTCGTTTTGAAATTGTCGTTTTATTTTATTCACATCGTATAGGTCGTCTATATTGTCTGTAATATAGAGGGATAATAAGCTTGTCCAGACGACTGTAACGAGCACGATGTAGGTGTGTCGGTGGCAGTCCCTGTAGACTGACTATAACACTGCTGTAGACAGCTCTTACGACCGAAAAACTGCACTGGGGATAAAAAAAATTTTACCGGAAATAGATCCTGCAGTGCGGATCAAGCGCCAATTTCCCTGTTTCCACAGACATAATATTATTATTTATTTTCTTTAAAATGGTACCTATACGGCTATACTTATGTACGAAGTGATTTTGCGGAATGTATAATTTTTCGTAAAAATGCGTTGCATTACTATAATACTAATAATATTGATAACTAATTCAAAATTTCAAATTTTTGGGGGTCTGGTAAAAAATTACATCAACTAACCAATGGTGTTTATATAACCACAGAACAATATATGATATATAGAACAGAGAGCTATGCCATAGAGAAATTTCAGGTACACTTAAAATCATGTATGATGTATCTACTATACATATATAAGACTATAAGGCTATATATATACAATCGGCAATCGCTATAAGCTAAGTCTTAAGTATGTATTGTTTATTATGCCTAGAACAGTAATATACAATTATTACAATACAAAATCATATGTCACCTGCAGTTAAAAAAATCCTGTCTCTTAATGTTATTAATTGTTATTAGTCAATAGTAAAACAATTAAATTTAATAATATAGGTACATCGTCACATCGACTTATCGAGTACGATACAACTACTACCTATATGTAACTATATAAGTATAATGTTATAATATGTATAGAAACTGTTATAATCTTTATTTTAGTATTTTATCTTTATTTGGTATTAAGTTATTCGCGATTTTAAATTGTGATGCCAATAACATCATCGCTTGAAATCAGTCAACCGATTAGATATGTTTCTATTATTATATATTATATTTCTATTAATATTATATTATTATTTTATATTATCTTTTATATTTCTATGCAATCAAACAATTAGAGAGATGGATACAAACATACAAATAAATAGTCAATAATAAATACGATTATATTCAAAATAAAATTTAATATTCAATTGATATTCACTGGTATAAACGTTTAAAATGAACACTTGATGATTTGATTTGAAATTATCTTTTATAAGGAATATTATTATAAATACGTTGCTAAAATAAATGTTTGTACGCCACCACATTCTCTTAGCTAATTCAGTTGCGAAGAGCTAAATTGATAATAATAATGTTATGGACAATATAAAACTCTGGTCTCTGGACACTGATGTAATGTATACCTATTTAATATTTTGCCTATACTATACGCCGGCAACACAATAAGTTATCGCGAACGCGAAGCATATAAGATATAACACCATTGAGTAATTAATTATATATTGAAGCATGGTAAAAACTAAAAATACTTGGTGTATTGGAAAAATTATATTAATAAATTTAATATATATATATATATATATATATATATATATATATATATATATATATATATATATATATATTATACAATATAGCATATACGTTGGGTACTCAATGGTAAAATGTTTATAGGTATACTTATCACGAATAACTTCGGAATAACAACTAATTTAATTATTTTATGATAGTACCTAGTCTTCAATTAATACTTTAGATGTGCATAGGTAATAGGTATATGATTAGTGATACTATAACTAATTTACAATAAAAAAAAGTTCAATATTCTGAACGGTGGGTGCTTCAGATCCCAAACATCTCCCTTCCATAAATCCACTACCTCATACACCTAATTTTTATCAGTATTTAAAGCGATTTTTTTAACGTTTATAATTTTTATAAACTATTATAGGTACCAATATACCTATAGATAATATGTAGGTAGGTATAGGTAGGTGCTTAATAAATTTCAATATTATATATTTAATTGGTTATATATATCGTTGTAAAAACCTACTATGAATACACTATACAAGAACATTAAGAACTAAAAAGTCCAGAATAAAGATACAAACTTCATGTCTAAAAACGTACTCTTTTAAAGACATTCTCAGAAGTTGATTATAATTAAACAATTGCACAACAGCTGTTCCATTATACAGTTGAAACATCAAGCCGTGTGTAATATAATACGAATTTATGTTTTTTTTTACGTTTTTGTGGAATATATGCAATATTATGTTTAACCATGCATCGTTATAAATTATACAACTCATAATAATTCAATATTTATATACATAAGCGCAATTAGGGGCTTGGGGGGCTTAGCTTTCCCAGTTCATCCATAGCCCCATCAGATTTTAAACGAGTATGGGACAAAAAAGATTTAGTTATTTATCTATTTTATGTATAGAAAGAGACATTGCTAATTTAATCGACACTCAGCTCATTGTTGATCAATTATCAAAAAAGGATAGGCGTATTACTTTAATATAATATAATAATACTAATAATATGTTATGTGTTATGAGTTTATAATTATGTAATTTATCATAATGATATTCTCATTTTATTATATATTTATTATGAGTAAGTATGTATAGCTTATTTTTACTGAACTAATAACCAGGTTACTCAAAACTGTAGGTACTGTCAAAACATACCTTCCTGCCTTATTTACAAACAATTTAATATATAGGGCTTTTGCCACATCCCTCTTTTAAAAAAAACGTATATATAAGCCACTGATTAGTGATTATGAGGGGTAGAACATTTTTTGATTACACATGAGATTTGTAAATATTTTTAGCCCCCTCAGATTTTTGACCCTAGTTGTGCCTATGTTTATATACATACATACCGGGAGTTCGCAGAAACAGGGAACACTTTACACAACTGTGGCCTAAACATATTTTTGAATTCTGTCCGAGGTTCATTAAACTATGGGCTATTGAATAAAAAAATGACTTTTACTTATAATTATTTCAAGTATTTTGAGCACGTGAAACATAATTTAACTTGAAACCATTAAAAACCATTAAAACTTTAACCCATATTTTGAATATCATTCAATGTAAAGTGTTTATATTATTTTAAACGACCGATTTCGATAAATATTGACTGTGCGTCCGTGTCCCAATAGAAACTACAGTGACACAGTGTTGTTAAATTTAATTTTATTGTAGGTATTCTATAGAAACATTGTGTACCAGACAAATGATACCGCTGATGATGCTTATACCGAGGACCACGCCAATTTTCACGTTTTCATGGGGCATAATATTATTTTCCATGACAAAATAAATTTATTCTGTCATGATATTTTCTTCAAACTTGTGTTCGAGTTGATGTTGGAAAATTCGTATAAATTTGTTTATTCACAAATGCGCATAAGTATTTAGTGCATTACTTAATGATATTCGTTAGTCGTAATTGGATTTTAAATTCAAAATTTCAAAGACGCGGTGCCAAGTATAGGTAAGTGACATCATAATCTGTAGTGTTGCAAAGTGGAATGGAGCACCCATAAGGCTCCCCATGGCGTTTAGTGTAATTTCGAGTAGTTCACTTAAAATTCAAAACCATTATATAGATAGGTACATGATAATATTGTGATAATAACATAAGCTAAGTGTATAGGTCTTAAAATATTACGTCATAATGTATGCATTACCTATATTATATATTATATTATATATTTATGTCATTTTTATAAAAAAAATCCGCCCCCCCTTAAAAATGCAATTGACCTTGTAAAGTTAAAACAATCCATGCTGTACACATATTATACATATATTTATAAATTATAATTGAATAATATATATCGTTATTCGTTATAGATACAAAAGCTTAAACAGTCCTTTTATATATTATATATATTAAACATGAATATATTTTCAATTTAGTTTTGCCCTTGTTTATAAAATATATTCCTGGTTAATGGTTTTAAAACTTATTTTCTGAAACCCGGAATATGATTTTCTTTTCATCACGGATTATAATAATTAATATTTTTATCGTACCCTGAATTACGTAATTCGGTATATTTTGTAATACACGATGACGTCGTACAATCTCGATGGGATGACGATTTCAACGAAAACGCAGTTGGTGGTACAACAACAACACATAATATTATTATTATTATTTTTAATATTTACCTTTCCTATGTAATTTATTGATTTCATTCAATTCCTCGTCGTCATGCCGAATTACTAAATTGTAATATAATAATATCACTATAATTTAAACTCGTATAATGATACCTATATAAAGACTGAAATGCAGAGAGCCATACAATTAATGATATTACGAACGTATTGAAGTAAGCTCCGTAAATGTATATGCGGTATATACGAACCTTATGGTTGTATATACTTAACAAGAATTATGTACCTACGCATTATTAAATTACGGACGTAATACACTGCTTTTTAGTTTCCGAACGCAAACCCCACGCTACCCACAACACTGGAAAAAAAATCTCAATGCAATTTGATTTTTTTAATGTCAAAGCTTTTTTTTTCTTCAGATTATATGACGGAGATTCTTACACACGATGGGTAGTGCGCGGGTACAAAAAGTCGCAAAAGCTGTGCAGTGAACATAATATATAACGTACACTGCAAGTAAAGACAATCCAATAACGTAAGTGACTTCGGATATATATGTTTACAATATACATATAATATAGTTAGGTACGTTAACATAACCTAACTACTAAAAAACATAATATTTTAATGTAGGAACACTGTCTCCCAGACTCTCTCCTCCAGACTGGTGATATTGTTGCGAGTTTGTGACATACCTAGATCTCATAATATAATATTCCTGGAATTTCCCGCACAAATTAATGTCGTATCGATGTGGTTCAGTGGTGTGTTCGGCTTTTTGTAAGGGGGGAATATATGTTTTTGACTATTCTCAGACCACGTTACATAACAGTAAACATACTATCATTTCGTTATCATATATATATATATATTCATAACAAATATTAGCTAAATGGGGGTGAGAGAGATATGACGTACTTATCAACCCACGTGAGCACATCAATGACGTGGTCGATTTATTGCTGTTCATGCGCCGGAGAAATTCGCTCTTTTCATGATTACGACGGACAAGCGTTCAGTAGATAAACTAAACTGCATAAACAAAAATGTTCTGAATTTTTACGATCCAAGCAATATTATTGGCCAACAAAATATAGCTCTCCCACTTGGCTGATAAGTATATTATTTAATATTAAAAATATTATGTAACGGTCAGATGGTATAATTTATCGTCCCATTGTTCCATAACGGTGGCATAAATAAGTCTAATCCCTTTTTAACATAAGCATAACATTTTTTGTTTTATCAGGTCTTTCTTATATTCTCTGTATAGTATATTAACATGACTATAAATACTATTTAAAATGTAGGTATGGTATATGTTATGAACGATAATTTATAATAACTTATCAGAATAATAAATTAAATAAGCAATGAATCATAAACTAATAACGAATAATATGTAACGATACTTTAGAGAGTAGAAATATTATTCTAACATAATATATATATATTACATTATAACTTGATACCTGTATTTTGTATACCTAATATAAACCTTTTTTAGTGACGTGATAGACATATTATGTGTTGCATAAAAAAAATATTGTCGTAGTATTCAATAATATAATTAATGGATTTTTTGTTATTCTGCATAAATCAAAGTAGTTTATCCGTTAGATAAGCGTAAGTTTTTCATTAAAAAAAAAAATTATTAATAAATTAAAGTTAATATGAAAACTATACAGGCATTGAAGAAAAACACGAATCTCTACACGTGGTTTCATAGGAGACTTTCGTAGTTCCGTTATTTTCGTAAACCAGAATAATAATCTTACCACTGTAAGATTAGGACTACAAAAGAAGAGGTGTTGTGACATGATTATAATAACTTGACGATTATATCAACTATACATTTTTTTTTTATTTGAAAATATACAATCTAGACCTGTTGGCATAATAAGTATAATATGTGTTTTGACTGTTTTGAGTACAATTTTAAATTACAGTAATGTATTAACATGTATCTAGAGAAATCATCTATTAATGACACTCATAGCTTGCTTTTATTTATTTTTCTCTTATTTTTTTTCTTGATTTATTATAGTAGGTTTAATTTGTGAGGGATAGTCGATCCCGGCACCATTTGCGTTTTAGGCGTCCCCGAATTTCCGGGAATGGGTGTAGCAACATTTTTTATTAGTGGGTTTTGGTTTGATAATAGTCGATAAACGTTGGTCATGTATTTTCGCTTCTTCGTGAACCGTTTTTAGTTTAAACTGTTTAAAGTCAGAATGTATAGAATCGTTCGAGACGTAGTAGGGAGCATTTAAAAGTTTACGAAGTGCTATATTTTGGAATGTTTGTATTTTGTTTATGGGTCCAGACAGGTTTTATTGAAGATTTATAAATTAACAATTTAGTGTTAACGTGAGTGTGTTTGTTATTTACAATATAAGTTTTTAGTGAGCGTAGTCGATGGGTTAGGTTAAGTCGTTTAGATTTAATAATATTAAATTAATAATATTAACTTAACATATTATGTTGGGCCCAGGTAAATCTGCAATCAAGAGTTAATCCGAGATATTTTACGGTTTGTGAACTAGGAATTTGAGTGCCGTTCAAGAATACAGGAGGACAAGGTGCAAGTTTGAGGGCAAATGTGGTATGAATAGATTTAGATTGATTTATTTTTAACCTCCATTTGGTGTAACAAAAAATATGAATTAAAAACGTACAATAATAATTGAGGAGACGTTTACGGACGAAAAAAACCAAGTTAAATTTGTCGCTAAAGAATAGTAGTTCATCATGAAAAATCCGTCATGTCTGTAGAAGTGTAGAGTACTATTAAATTATAAATTAAGAATTTCATTGTAAAGATTGTATTGTAGGCACTGTAATCTAGCCTTAATAGGTATTTGTTGTATTATCAATATATTGTGATATCACATATTATGTACAACGAGTACTGAGTAGTCTCAGACCTCGATTGTTCTGTATTTGTTCTCCCTCATGTAATTAATAAACCGTTTTTTTCAAATTAAATATAAATGTCTATTCAATCTACAGTATATTTCAAATAAAAATAAATGATGAAAAAACTAATTCCGAGAATTATTTCGAAAATATTGATCATCATATTTTAAATTTTTACATAATTTGGAAGTAAAGTTTATGTTGTCATAATCATAATATAAATAATATGTCGTTTAACCGTTTAAGCAATTATAAAAAATCACAATTACAAACTTATTGTGTATTATAATAATGTATAGAGGAGAGAGGATTGTATTATTATTATTATTACCTATTATTCACAAAATGAATTAGAGTATTTTGTTGTAGATATTATAAAGAAATAAAAATAATTTCTACGACTCGATCTTTTCCTTATCTGTGATTCTCATTTCTCACTATAAACTATAATTATTGTTTGTTATACAGTACTGACAGTATTGTATATTATAAATATTATAATATTCTGCTGTGGGATTGCGTGCCTGTGGAAATCTAAAATAATACTCAATAATACTCATTAATTAACAATTTGCGATTATTATACAACAACGTTGAGTAAAAAAATAACATTATTCATTCTAACCAAACGATACATTGTAAAATTCTTGACTAGATTTGGTACACGAGTAGGAACTGGAAGTTATAATTCAATACTAGTTTTAAATTTTTTTCTCCATCACCTAAGTACAAATAATAAATGTGATTTAAGTTTTATTGAAGAAATATCTTTGCTATATTAAATTAATTTTTTTTATTTTTAGAGAGCTTCGTAATACATTTGATATGCTTAGCTCTTTAGGACCTTAATTGAGCCACTTATTTACCCGCCGCCGGAACTATTTGCGGAGTATCCAATTTTTCATAAATTATTAATTGTTCAAGTTTTTTTTCTAAAGATAGGTAGGTACCTATCCAGGAAAATTTGGATATAATGTGAATAATAAAAAGTATAAAGTTACTCACATAATACGTAATTTTTCGATTTTATAATAATAATCATTTATTATTAATGATGATACCGTATTTAGAGTAAATCAATATTTTTCTACACATTTGGGTACACGCAAATCCAATACCTATAACCTACTGGACGAAAACTAAACTTTACAAACCATAATCATTAAAAGTATTGGCGTGACTTGTGTAGGCGAGGAAGTCAATTTATCTCAATTAGAATTATGATTTGATCCCGCCGATCGTCCCCGAATTTTCCTTTTTACACTTTAAATGGATTACCATAATGACGTATCTTTTCGTTCGACAATATATTTTAATCTACAATATGATATTCTACTAATAAAAGAATTACAAACAGAGCACATTATAATCATTGTTCATAGTTATCGGTTTAAAATCGAGCAATAACTTTTTTTAAAGTCTATTATGATGAATAACCGGATACAACCCAATCATACTTTATAGGCATTATATACTATATAGGCTACAAACAAAAAAACACCCATTTCACTAAATTTGACGCAAGTCATTAGTCTTTTACAATCGTTTTTAATATAATAACAATTATAGACAATTAATAAAGCTGAACAATTTAAGAGATAATGTTTGTTGTTCAAAAAAGAAATAATTGTCATATTGTGCTAAACAAATTTTGTTCTGGAATAAAATGTCGTCATTCCTCTCGTCCCCCACCATCCAAAATATATTATAGGTACGGTTGTCGGCTAGTTTATATAGTTATTAAAAATAATATTTTATATTAATAATTCAGTGAAAAAATAGAAAATTATCAAATTGTCCAATGTTCTCATAATTTTAATTTAAGCGTGTTTTAAAAAAAACATTTGATAAAACGAATCTAGAATTTTTGAAATAAAAATGGTTTCAAGCACCGAGGTAGGTATTTATTTAAATGCTTAAAGTACAACAAGTTGTTTAAAATATGAACTTTAAGATCATACGTTTGATACATAAATTAACGATGTTAAAACTGAAAAGTATAGCCATGTTTAATAAATAAATGAATAGTGATTGGCGTTGCGTTAAACTTAATATCAGTAATAACTAATAATAATTAAATATCCACCGTTTAATGTATGATGCTAACACGACACGCATATTTATCATTATAATCACTTAATTCTCGAATTATTGTTTTATCTTACCTTGCATGTTAATCTACCTCATTGTACAAAAGAGACACAAGCCTGTATACTTTATAATTAATAAATAATTGATTTCAATATCGAGGAATGAAAATAGACATTGGAAGTTGAAACGATTTTGAACCATTGAAGTTCTCGGCCATGGCATGATACGCCTAATTATGGAAAAGCTCTGTTCAAATGTAACCGAACTGATTAATAGTGTTATATTATTACAACTTATAATAATTTATATAGATTTGGATAAACATTATTTTACTTATCTTCTAATATGAAGCCATTTTCACCACTCGTAAAAATTCGAAGAATTCGAAAATACAAACAAGTAACAACACAAATAAAATTTTTTACTGTTGATAAAAACAACTTAGGTATATGATATAAATATTAACTATAACTATTAATGATTATTATAGTCATAACAAATCTATAACTATAATTATAAACAATTATTACGTTTAACACAATAAAATTTGGAGTATGATAAAAAAAACTAATAATTATTCTCCCAGCCATTTAGCCACTCCGTATTCGATTTGAAAAACGCATACACCGATTATAAAAAGCAAATCAACAAAACACAAAATTAATATTTCATTTCAAGAATTATTGTAAATAACACCTTAATCGGAACCGATACCAAAAGGAGCCTTTAAACTCCTGTTAAAATACCGTTACTGAATCCCAAGGTCTTTAAAAAAATGTTTACAAAATCCAAACCAAAACCATAAAATTGAAACACCGTTCTTGAAAAACCCAATTAAAATTTAAAACTTATATCCCATTCTTCTAATTATATAAAAGTAATTATACTATTAATAATTCTAGTTAAAACGAGTATTTCCATACGGAGAAAATGCTATAATGTTTGAATTTATTAATAAAAATCCCAAAATAATTTGTGTGTTTATTTTAAAAATTAAAATGTCAAATGCATGCCTTGGTTCAGGCAACCACAAATAAGTAGGTAGGCATTCCCACTTAATTTAAACTATTTTTATTCATAATTGAAAATGCAAAATATTTTATACAAACATGGTTGTAACAATTAGCAATCAGAATCCCAGTAATCATTTAGGGTTTTATTAGAATAACTTCTCATTTTATTTTTTTGTTAATACAAGCAATTTAAATAATTACCAAATTACTTTTTTGAATATTTAGAATTTGATTAATTTAATTAAATAGTATACCAAATTGTATATTATATGGTTGAATATAAAATACATATTATGTCAATCAAAATTACGTTATATTTAGTATTTTATGAATATTTGAAAATATTAATTAAATGAACCATAATCATATTCACACATATTTACTATATAGAATAAAAAAATAATGATTTAATTTTTACTTATAGGGCAAATGGTTATTAACTATTATAAATAGTGAACACAATAATCAATTAGAGTTGAATTATAAAAAAAAAAAAATGGGAAAGGACGACTGGCACTGAATCCTTGTAAAAAAAAATTGTGACTACCCTGTGTGCAAAATATGTTCTCATAGAAATTTCATAGTAGTCACATTGAGATATATATGAATTTATTTTATTTTTCAACTGCTATTGTTAAAATGTGTTAGAAGCCTTGTATTAAATTTTCAAGCTTTTCTACCGAACAAATACATTTTTATCGATATTTATAGAAAAAAAAAACTAAAAAAGTTGAAAAATTAAAATGTCAGTGAACAGCTCAAGACAAATCTAAATATTTTGAAAATTTTATCAAATATAGAAAATGCCTATATAAACATTCAGTGAAAATTTCAAGTATCTGCGGTCATTTGTTTAATGTTTTAGACTTTTAGAGTTACACCAAAATAAGAAAATCACTAAATGTGAAATCCAGTGAAAATCCAATGTTGTAAAAATTTAAATTTCAAATGCTCATAAAAATTTAATTTGAATTTCCGGTGGACTTTTTATTTGTGATAAAAATTGAAAAACTTGTAAGGAATCTTGTATTAAATTTTTAAATCTAAGATTTAAAAAGAATTTTTTTTATGAATTTCTAGCTTAAAATAATTTGTGAATTTTCGTGATTTTTACGTATTTTGTCAAAATTCAAACTTTGAATGCTTATTAAAAAAGAATTGTGACTATGAATTTATTTTATTTTTCATCTGCTATTGTAACAATATGTTAAGAGCCTTGTATTAATTTTTCAAGCTTTTCTGCCGAACAAATAAATTTTTATCAATATTAATTTAAAAAAAGTTTTAACCATTACAGATAATAGATAGCTAAACAATCCGTTTACTGTTTGATTTTTATCGTATCTAACTAGTTATTACCTATGTGTTTTAAATATTTTATTCAAGAACTTATTAATTTTATATGAATATAAAGATATTTCTTCACTAGCGATGACAAATTACCTACTGGCTACTAAGGGCCAGTTGTACCGTCTCTGATTAAAGTTAACCGGGGTTTAATCGGCCGAATTTGCACGGTTAAATATCTGTTATCAGCTGATTAAGCGTAATCGAAGTTTAACCGTAGACGGTACAACTGGCCCTAAAACTCTGGTACTGGTTCATTTTTATTTTAATAATTTTTTATACCAAGTTTAATTATTAGTGCTTAGTATAGTTTGTTTATTTATTTTATTTCAATAATTCATGAATATCATAATTATTATTAAATATTAATTTTTGAAATATTGTGTTTTAGAAAATAAATAATAAATGTGATTGCAATAAATTAGAGTTAGGTTGTTTACCTAACTCACGTACCTACATAGAAAATAATAACTGTACAATTTTGAAGAAAATAATAACTCCTGTGTGTATGTATTAGGTAGATACACTATTTATACGGATATATATTATATAATAATATAATGTATAATATATATCATATTATGTGATAACTAATTAGTAAATTTTTCATAAGCACTCACAAGGGGTGGGTTACCATAGTCGGGATAGGTAGTTCACCTGGTTCACCACTCAGTGATCAATTCTTTAAGCCTTTAGGCCATAGAGCTTTAGGTGTACCAAAAAGATTATAACTTTATAAGTCCCTATGATGTAGATATAAGTTGAAGAATAAAGGTCATAAATAACTATAAATGTCTATAACATGCCTAATTTATAACAATAAAATATATTTTATACTAAATTCCTAAGACTTCTAACGTTGGTTTTGGAACTATAATTACCAGCTATGAATTAAAATTTCTCCCTATGAGTTTTGGAGTTATCAGTTATAACAGATATTACAGTTAATTAAACAAAAATTGAAAAATTTCGATTACAAATCGTTATAATTATTCTACGCCCGGCAACCTGAAACACGACGCAGCGCGTTTATATTATTCAATCTCGCATAGGTATTTATTAATTTCGCGCACAGAAATAAAACATGCGTCTGCGATACTTGGGTAGTATATTTTTCGTGACATTAAATATTTATTTAAAGACTGACATAAAATTCAAACCTCAAATGATTATGAAAATAAACTTACCTCAAACATCGACTTTCGGGCTTGGAGAAATCCGCGACGTGTAAAGGTACACTCCGATCCCGACATGAGAACACATCAGATACTGAATTGAAGTCTGAAAATATTATTTATGAAATTAAAACTATACAGAATATAGAATATTTTTAGTTCATGTCTGCTGTAATGCTAATTGAAATTATAATTTTAAAATCTTTAGTCGACTGCCTCTTCTGAAACGACTAAACCAATTGCCATAGATTATAATTTATATTACGTCAATAAAATAAATCCAAAGATATACAATATTTCAATAAAACTTTTCATGTTAAAAGTTCATGTTTATGAATATTATTCATTTAAATAATTAAATGTGATATAACAATGACTAAAAAAGTTTGTAATTCTAAATTTCAATTATAACAATATATTATTTTTCTTAGTTTATTTGTTTGATTATTGATTAAGATCATGCTTTTTTATGCATTAGGTACAGATATTATGCATCTAAAATAATCCGATTAATGTTTAATTAATAATTTTTATCTTTCCGACCTAGTTATAAATTTATAATGTGTTAATTTATTTTATTCAAGACCTTATTAATTTCATACGGATATAAATATTTCTTCACTAGTTCACTAACCACAACAAGTTATCTACTAGAACTCGGACACCTACCGATTCGTTTTTATTTTGTATAATGTTTGTATTTATTTTATTTCGATGATTTAAAAATATTATTCCAATTTCTTATTTATTAATTTTTAATATATTGTGCTTAAGAAAATGAATAATAAATTATTATAGAATGAGGTACGTAATATATGTAATTTATAAAATAATTATAAAATTGTTCAACTATAAATTTGTAAAAATTTAATTTAATTTGAATTGGTTTAAATTTCAAGCAATATGAATTATAAATATTAAGTATAAATAGGTAATAATATATTAATCTATGTCAGTTGTTGGCTTATTGAATATATTTTGTGAGCATAATGTATAATAATATTATAAACCACAATAAATACCTAATGTAATTTATTCTATAAATAATTTTCTGATAATTTATAATATACAAAATCTTATCAACCACGAGTTTTAATTAATTGTGCTATAAAAACAGTAACAGCTATTAAATATGCAGAAGTTAATATTAAAAATAAAGTAATAAATTCGAAGGTTAAATGCTACACTTTCAGTGATACCTGAATATGAGAACAGTAAGTACTTAGTAGCTACACAGTTGCAATTTTTTACAAGCTGTATTAATATTATATATTTTTAGAAGATTTATTATTGTAAACCACACATTCAAACAAATCAAATGGAAGTTCACAACATTTCATTGAGCTAGTAGGTACTTATGGCAACTTGGTGTGATAAAATAACTGACTCTAGTAGTAAATAATAATTTTATCTTGATATCATATTTATATAAACTTTATGTTACAACAATTTGTACTTTGTTTATAGATTTAGAAAATGAAGATTTTGATAATAGTATTAAATACAAGGACTAGAAAGAATATGAAAGCTCAGAAACATCAACTGATAGGTCTAAATCAGAATGTGATGAGATTTTAACTAGAACAAGGTATCATATTAAAGATTTTGGTAAAAACTTAAATAAAAACACTATGGTTCAAAAAACGGTTTTATGGAGAAATAACAAAATTATTAAAGTTACAAAAAAATTCCTTGTTTTTACACAACTAAAACAATTTACAGGCAAGCAGATTTTCAAGAAATTATAGTTTTAATGAAAAATAGAAATTCAAAAATTAAATCTTCAAACATAAATTTGAAATTTGCAATTATTAAAGAGCCTGGAATCTAACAATCTTGCATCATTTTTAATTTCATTGTGGAAAGCAAAACTTATTCCAGATATTTTTGTAAAAACTTAAAGTATCTGAAATAAATAATACTAATAGTAATAATCAAAAAAAAAAACTGTGGAGATAGTGATTAATTTATATAGTAAAATTATACTTATTTTTATTTTCAAAGCCTAGATAGCATAATATTAATTATAATGTCATGATAATCATATAAGTAACTTTTTTTATTACATTGTATTTTAAACAAGCATTACCTATATTATTAAAATAATAATAATTATTCAAATCCGTACATAATGTTATAGTTTTGTTGTTCAAAAGCATTTGATAATTTTATAGTTATATTCAATTTCTTTAATTTGTTTAATTTTTTATTATTTTGATACATAAAAATAAGTTTATTGACTTAAAGACGTAATACAATATTTATTTTTTTTGTTTAGTGTAATAATATTTTATTATTTATTAGTAATTTAAAGTTCAATACTGTGAATACTGCCATAATTGGATATAATATGATACAAAAATAAACATAGCTTAAATTCAATACCGCCATATTTTAGTATGTTTGAAAATCAATTTCTCTATGCAATACAGCCACATCCCAACATATGGTAGTCTTGCATTTACTTAAAAAATCGTAAAAGGCCATAAGTCTGATTTTTTGGGTTTAACTGGTTTAAGAGAGAATTTCATTATATTTAAAAAAGTCATAATATTAGCATGTATTTAAGTTTTTAGTTTCAAATGCATAGGTGAAGAACTCTTTGCTAAAATCACCACTGTAAAAGTGTACGAACGCGTATCTCATTTTTTATAATTTTAAGCCCCAAAAGAATAGGTATGAAAACAAACTTACCTTAAATATCAATTAGTTCGGGCTTGGTTGAAGTCCGCTACGTGTATCCACTCTGACGCTGACACGGAAAAACGTCAGATATTGCTGAATTGAAGTCTAAAAATAATGTGATTTATGGAGAAAAAAATTATTCGGAAAGCAGGATGTTTTTTGTTCGTGTCTGTTTTGCTATCTGATTGAAATGTTAGAATCTTCAATCGACTGCGTCTTCCGCAACGATTTTGACAATCGCCATAGATTATATTATATTAAATCAATTAGATAAATCCACAGATATATATTATTATTATACAACTTTTATATCAAAGATGTTCGTGTATACAATTTGTTCACTGAAATAATGAAATGTGCAGGCTCGGACTAGCTTGTCGATTTACCATTTTATTACCTACATTTTTGTTTTAGATCTCATAACGATTTAGGAAATACAAATGCAAGAGGATCAAAAAATATTTTTACTTTTTTTAAATAATTTTAACAATAAATAATAATTGGAAACATATTACCAGGTAAGTATAAGAGTACATAAAACCAGTACAATTTCGACTTCCCAATGGACAGTATTATCACAGAGATTATATATTATAATCTGTGGTATTATTGTTAACTATTTAGGTATTATTGTCTATTAATAAATTTCTCATTGGTTGGCCGCCTGCAAGCTGCGATACGGTCAGAATTGAATTATAGTATTAGTAGAATAAAATAAATGGTCTATTTCTGGAAATTCTGAACATTTTTATTACAGACTACAAAATAAACGTATTTCTTGTCTACAGTATAATATTATTTGGGTGATTACTGATTAATGCTAAAATTAGCAAAATCGTCGCGTCAAAATATTATTTTGTTGGTAATCGGTATAACATTATTATCAATTGAACTTGGCAGATTACTTTTAAATTTAAAATTATTATGTCCGTAGGTACCAGCCATCAGATAAACAATTTTGAATATTACTTTCGACTATAATTATTCGATGTAGAATACACGTGGGTGTATTACGTAGATTTATCATATTTCATTGAAACTAAAATTGTATTTTTTTTTTATGTAAAATGTTAAATTTCATATTATTTTAATTCACGGAACTGAATTGTTTGTAATCCATCACAGACGTAAAAATAAAAAAAAGTTTTTGTCGTTATCTTGGTAAAATGTACGCAGTACACTCCCACAGTGCGAAGTTGGTTTTGTTATTTTATTATTAATATTAAAAAAAAAAAAGAAATACAATATTTAGGACTTCCTTTATTAATTTTTGAAAATGAGTGCCGATGGCGTAACTCTGATTTAGAAGTTCAAATTTATGTTGTAGTTATTTACTGTTCGACTATATAGATAACTAAATTCAAGGACTAGATTCCTAAATAATCAATGTATACAAAATAAGCCACCGAGTTAAAAGGCCTGCTCTTCGTTGGTGATGAATAATTAAAAAAAAACCAAATGTAAATAATAAAAAAGTATAGAATATTTTTAGTGTCGTACATTGCTAAAATTGTTTATGCAAAAACTGAAATTACCAATAACCATATACAAATATAAAATATAATGAATGTTAAATTGTAGTTTTTAGACAAATGTTGAGTTATATAGGTACGTTATACGATTCATACATTATAGAATATGATGAAATTACGTCACAAATCTTAGCCACCTTAATTAAAACAGAATAGAATAATTTATAGACTACAGAGTCTAATATGAAACACGTTGGTTTTAAACTAAGTATGTTTCCTGCTTTATTTACATTTTACTACATATTATAAACACGAGTAAGCTAATGTCAAACATTAATTTTTAATTTTTTCTGTATATGTTTTTTAAATTACATTCAACAAATAACGTTTTTTTATTTGGTTTAGGAATCTATTAAGAGATGATAAAATTAATTTTTTTAATAGTCTTCTTTGAAAATCCACTACCGATAAAAATAATAATAATAAAATAATATTATTACCATCAAAATATCTATAAAAAAAAAAAATAAATAAAAAATTGATTTATGTGCCGATACTAAGTGCAAAACGCCCTTATAGTCTTTATGTGACCATTACCAACTTTATTACATAATATTATGTACCTATGGTTTGGAACCCTTTTAAGGCTTATGTAGACGCGTTATATAAAACGTTTTGAAAAAAAACTACTACACGGCACACAATATTAAGTAAATAAAGTACGAATTGAAAAAAAAAAAATAGGAAAATTAATATACAATGTATTTGAACATAAAATTTTGAAGTATAAAAAATGTCGAAAATACTCATTTTCCTGGAAAACCACCATCACGTATTTACACTTAACATTCAGCTATTTGACGTGATGACACGAGAAAAACTTGTTGCTGTCCCATTTCCGTGCAATTGCTACAAAGATCCATCTCATTCGAAGTCGACTCTTTCGCTAAAATGTCTATTTAGTTTAAAAAGATAAATAGCATCACCATTCCCCATGCATTTCATACAATTTATCAACGGCAAATAGGCCGCGTCTGAAAAAACACTTTTTTTTTTTTTTTGTTGCTTTACAACGTAATTGAATTTATTTCAATCTATTTCGGGCCGAGACAGGCCTGATCGGTTGTACGGATATGAAATTCTTGTGCGAATGGCTTATTTTTTGGTGTTATTTATAGTATAAATGAATAATGCTCGATACTTGAACGTAAAGGAGTAAAAAATAATAATAATAATAAAAATAATACGAACACGGACGGTGAGTTATTATAATCGACTTTATAATATGTAAAACGTAGTTGGTATTATTTGGTCCGGAAACAGGGCCGGCGCAAGAAGTATATTGGCGCGCTTAACACCCCCCCCCCCCCACCCACCACGACTAGTTTGAGTAGTAGTAAAATTAAGTTTTTAGTAAGTTAAATAAAATTAGAATGTATTTTGTATCATAACAATATTGTAATAAGGTTAGACATATTATCTTATTAACTTATAAAATTGTACGACGAAAATAATACATGATTATATGAATATTGATTACCTGTTGGCAGTTACTTGTTAGTTTATAGTTTCATGGGCGTGGGTAGGAAATATTTTCGGAGGGGTTTTTTGTCTAAATCTATATTAATATTTAATATGATAAAATTAAGAATCATTTATTTGTATGTATTAAATAATATAATAATTATTATAATTATTTATAATATAAATACAATATTTTGTCCATATAATTTACAAATTTAAAAATATAAAAAAAAATTATAAGATAAAACTTTGTTTTCTTGGTTAAGTTAGATTGTTTTATTTAATTTCGGGGGGTGTTAGAACACCCAAACCCCCCTTACCTACGCACATGTAATAGTTTATACATTTGAGTATTTGACATTACACGGCAGACCGTACGGAGCGAGAGCTCGTCGAAAACAATAAATAATTGTGTGTGTCGGACAACTCGGACAATTATTGTGTCTTTTTGATCAACGCTACTCTGCGGTATTTTCGCCGTAAGGTCCGAATGGGTTTTACCGCCACGGTTTTTCTAACTAGTCTTAATCATCAAGTCATATGATTTTATTTATAAATGGATAAATATTATAATATGAAAATAATTATTACGACCATTCGTGTATTTTATTGACACACACAAATGCGGTGGTATGTTTCCAAAGTTCCATGCGTTATTTTTACATCAAAACCAGCGGTATCGATGCAGGGCGTAATTAAGTGGAGGGGGTGAGGGGGATATATCCCTCCCCCAGAGCCTATATAATGTGTTTATTTATAATATATTAATTTGAAGCTTATGGAATTATATGTTTTATCGTGCTGACATCACGACGAAATATATTAAATATAATTAATATCAAGAAATCTATAAATTATTATTTAATTTAAAAGTAAATTTTAATTCTAATATATTCAAAATTTACATTTTGAAGAAATTATTATAATATTGTATAGGTACTAAATTGTGTAGAATTTTAAAGCACATTTATTAATAGATTTTGTGTACATATATATTAGTTTAAGAATTTTTGATGAAATAGTTTTCCCAGATATTGTACTTGAAAATCCAAGTATTTTGTGTGGAAAAAAATGTTTATCCCCCCCTAAGACAAATTCCTAATATTACGCCACTGTATCGATGCACTGTTATTATTATTCTTATATTCTACAAATATGACTAATATGAGACATTTGAAGATGCATCTTCAATTAAAACGACATTAGATAATGAATGTTTCAAATTGTATAGATTGTTAATGCGTTTTAAAAGATAAATTAAATAAAAATAATTTTCAGTTTGGCGCCCCTCCGTGCTGGCGCCCTGGGCAGTCGCCCTGGTCGCGCATAGCTTTCGCCGGCCCTGTCCGGAAACGTGGTAGCCACGATATCCTTTTTTCAACGCGACGGCGTGATTCATGACGGTTTCCAATATCGTAAAAATAGAACACATTATTGTTTAATATTTGTATATATACGTAATAATATTCAAAATGTGCTTTCAAATGCCAAGACAAAAATATTTTTAACCACTGATTGACACTGTCAACATATTAACATAAATTAATGTTTCCGGTCTATGCGTTCATATCACTTACCATTTGGTAAACAATTTGGAATCTGGTTCCTAACATCAATACCCAAAGTCAAGATTGTGAACTATTGCACATTCGTTTTTTATCACTTATCTCTTTATAAAAAAATAATAATAATAATAATAATAATAGTATTCAAGTTTTAAAGACAGAGGTAAAAGGCCTACCGTTAAGTTGTAAAATTATATTTTAATTGTTTTCCTGAGCATATCGTTATTATTATTACTAAAATGTTAAGAAAATTCCTTGACTCTCGAGTATTAACTATCACTCAATAATTTACCAAATTAAATATTTGTTATCATCTTAATTTTTAAATTATCCCGATAAGTCTATTAGATTAGTCTATAGATTTTCTATTTTTATTATTAATAATGTTATGAAAATAAAACTTGTTTGTTTATTTAAATAAATTATAAGAATTAATTGTTTGAACAATGAATATTATTAATTCTTGAAAATTATTTTATTATTTTAATTTAATAATTTTTTCTAACATTGTTAAATGTTTTGTGCCATAATTCTTTATATGGTTTCTCTTAATATAAGCATTTTTTGACAAAATAAACTGTATAAAACTTATCAGGCTCTAACATATTGGGATAATGTACTGAGATGGTAGATACCCAACGACCAACGTTTCAACCCCCCCCCCCCCTCTCAAACCATAATTTGATTGTTTACGGTTTTAATATTTCTTATTTTGTAATCTGGCATCCCTATAGTGTGCGTCTTCCATATTAAAAATAAACATCAAACAACACAACCCTCTTCTGATTATAATCGGAAAACTGCACTATACACGAAAAATATAAGGTACTACGCCACGTCGTTATTTTCTACAGTTGTAGTCAATTGTTGACAATATTATAATTATGTCGCATTATATAGGTGCCGTATGCACACACAGTTGCATAGGCGTGCGCACAGGGTATGCAGTGTACGCCGCTGCATAGGCGTGCGGTTTCACTTGAGGGGTCCATGTTTATCATACAAAAAACATTTTTGATTATATCTTATAAAGTGTTCAAAAAAATATTTTTAGTTTTAAATTTTCTCGCAAGATAATCCAAACTATTATAGACGTAACAACTTTGTAAATATGTTAAAATTGTTTAAAGACATTAAATATGGTATACAAGATGTAACAGAAAGAACTGACTTTTGGAATAACTTTTGTTCTAATTAACATTTTTAACTTTTTTTTTTATTTATCATTTAAAAAAAACTCTAGGGCTATATGTAAATTGTATTTATTTTTATGTTAACATTTTAGTATTGAAAATAAAAAATTTAAAATTTGATTTAAATTTTTTTAGATAAATTCAAAATAGCTAATTTGTGAATCTGATTATAAAAATAATTTTGACGGTAAAAAGATTTATCTAAGTCAAGTAGTTAATTTTTTAGATTTTTTTTAAATATCAATATTTTTTTGATAAAATTAATTTGGTAGGTACCAAATTACTTTAAAAAAAATATGATGTTTGGGAATTTATTGAAATGAGAATATGTCTTAAATTATTTAATCATTATATAATATTAACAATTTCTGTCATAGGTTTAATTAGTATATTTTTTATTTTATTTTTAGTCAGTTCTTTCTGTTACACCGTCTATATATATAATACATTTTCTTTTAATAAATATAATTCGAATTTAAAATAATTACTCATTTCTACAGTGCATTGTTTAATATTCTACCGTAAAACTATGTGTAGTTTTAGATTCTGAGGGAACAAAGAAGCTGAGTAGGTATATATTTGAAAAAACTCAGATTGTAGACTGAGCCCTATATTATGTGGTAAAAGAAAATGTTTAACGGCTCAGAATTGTTTTTTTAGGTAAATTATTTTTTATTTTTTTAAATTCAATAAAATTATGTTGAGTATCCGAGGTGCAATATATGAGTAGGATAGATGATTTTTTTTTTAGGGCCCCTATTTTTTTTATTGCATAACCTACGAATAAAGTCTGCGCACGCCTATGCACTGTTATAATATAATCAATAATGTATATAGGATAATAATAAATATGTTCGTTTTGTGCGCTTATTCTATGTATAGCGATTACACTATTACCGAGAATAACCACCACAGGGGCGGGTTTTATCACTCACCAAGGGGGGGGGGGCTAATAGAGATTCAAAAATTTAGTTAGTTGTTTTTTAAGTCTATATCAAATTTAAAATTACAGATTATATTTTTGAGTCCCTCGACCCTCATAAGTGAGTCATTGTTTTTTCACAACAGTGACAAATTTTAAATAGTTACATTATTGGTATCAATTTTAATTTGAAACCGTTTAAAAAATATAGATTTACAAATATAATAAACAACAAAAATTAACTATTTATTTATAAAATATATATATATATATATTCAATCGAGCATTCGAGCGTTGTGTGGACGCGTCGATCGTCGATGCAAAATGTAATCGTTATCTGCACTGCAGAAATGCAGACTGTCGTTTGAAATTCCATCTATTTTTGTACCATTGGTGCTCGATTCTCGTAATAAAAGAAGAAAACCAATTCTTTATAAATAATACATATATATAAATATATAATTTTTACCAACATTATTAAACTGGGCTCCATACGTGGAGCCATATGTATATTCATAATAATATTACACGTCATGTCAGTCGTCGAATGAAAAACAATCTAAAAATAGCTTGAAGCCTAAATATTCTAATACCCATAGTTAATAATCATATTCATCAATGACGATTGACGATATTTAATAATAATTATTAATACATATATCAATATATTATAATACTTGGCTTTGTAAAATAGTTAGCTTAGTCCCAAGGGGGGGGGGCTATGCCCCCTTAGTAACCCCCTTATACCCGCCCCTGAACCACCATTTGTATATATAACTTTAATGTTTAAACCGAATAGGAATTAACCATTTTTTCAATGATTTAATTTATTAATTATTTATATGTTTTTATGAGCAATTTAAATTTGATCTGCTTTAAATATTCGGTTAATTATTTTTAAAAGCGTATCATTTTTGATGATCGTTGAATACTTTTTTTTTTAATCGTATGTAGTCATCGAATAAAGTAAATACCGAGATCTTGTGTTTGTAAGCTTTTTCGCTTTTAAATTTCAATCGGTGTGTGAAAATAATAATAATGGTATTTTAAAAAGTACAATATTACTGTATCATTTTTATGATTGATTGTTTTGTAGAAATATAGTGTTTAAAATAGTTTGATATTATTTTTTAAAGTTTCAATCAAATCCCGTAAATGTTTTAGTTGAAGATTTAATAATTCATAAGAAATATCATTCAGCAGTTAAATCAGCATAATATTGTTTTACTTCTTATTTCATATGTTACGTACCGCTATTCGCAATGACGGATTTCGCCCATCACACCTAAATTCTAATAAAATTCGATTTCGGGGCACTAGACAAACGAATCTTAATGTTTTCCACCTCCGTGTTAGTTACGACCTTTTTCCAACACGTCATTCATCTTGCCTGTCACAATTTATGTCCTGCATACCTACTAATACCAACAAGATTAAGGCTAAGTTCATTTTAGGTCGTCAATCGTAGCAATGACGCACGCGAAGAAACTCGATTTCATCAAAATAAATCATTTTAATTTAATTTGCGTACCATCATTCAAGTCTCGATAAATATAATATTGTATTTATAATATTACTATTGTTTAGTTCGAGTATTATATCGACGAAGGCGAGTTTCGTTCGGAGTGATCGTATTATATTATGGTGTTGTCGTACTTTTACGATAAGCCCGCGATTCTATATTGTTATTGAAATTGTTTTTTATTTGTTTCGATTTTTATCAGATTTCAAACAAAAGAACGGATAAAGTTATGAAATTGATATAATGGGTTTTTATAGAGTGATTTTAAACATAAACACAATAAATTACAAATTCTATTTTCATTAGGTCACCCGAAGATGGTGCAAATTACATATTCTTTTTATTTTTTTTTTTATTAAGAATAAAAGGCTTCGTCATCGGAGGTCATAGCCTGAAAAGGTTTACAATGGTAGATTAAAAGCTTATTACATATTATTCTTATTTATGTGCAAATTACAAACTCACAAATAATGATGTCTTTTAATGTTCGCGAAAAACACAATGGTTTGACAGAATAGAGTAGGTAAGTATACGTAAACCTCTAGCGCTCTAGCCCGCAAAACAGTTGTTGCTATTATATGGTTTACGTTAGTTATAGACTGAGATATTCGAACGTGATGGAAGTAAATAGAGACCGAAACGCTCTAAGGACCCTCTAAGAGAAAAATACGTATTCACCGTGGTTTGAGATTTTCACTCGACATCATATGTATATTTACGGAGCGAAAACTTTGGACTTCGGGTGACGGTGCCTGGTAATGGTGGTGAAAGTGCTAAATCTAGGGGAGAAGGTTTAAATTTACAAATGTCGTAGATTTCCCGGTAGCTCAATTGGAAATAAAAACTCACCCACCATCGTCGCGACTGTCGTTGTTTTCTAGAAAAAAAAAGATACTGCTAGCGAAAACTTCTTTTTACCTGTAGTCTCACGGGACACGTTTTACTGAAAAATTACGATTCTTTCGCCGGCGATACAGCCATAATGGCCGTTATTCTTTTACATCTTGAATCGTGAATCCTACCAGGATAAAAATTTAATTCAGTCTACCTGTGAGTAAAAAGTCTTAAACGTAAATCAACCAAATCAGTTATAATAATATCTATGTATATAAAAATGGAGCCAAAAATGTATAACAATTCATCAATTGAGAACGGCTGAGCTGATTCGGCTCATTCTTTTGTTATGGGTTCGTAATTGTTAGGAGAAGGATCTTATGGATGAAAAATTTGAGAAAGATACCGGGCTGGTATATATATATATGTTACGGGCAAAGTGGAAAATTCGGACAATGTCCGAGGTATATTGGGCAATGTAAATTGTGAAGTATTTATACAAAATAATCTGTATAATATATTATGTTTTTATTGCAAATTATTAATATTACATAATATAATATATTAATATTATGTTTTATCAAATAATTTTTATACACAATTTTAGATTCTGAGCGGAGCGATGAATGTATTGATTTTATCATGATGTGTATTTTTTTTTTTTTTTGTGTCTGTCATCTCGTTTTGGGGCAGTAAAAATGCTTCGATTTTTGACTTCAGTACCTCGTTCGATCAGAAAGTGAATCTAGTTGGTAATTTTTGGGGGAGGGGGTCAAAAGTAAAAAATTCTTAATACTTTTCTAAATAATTGAGAAAAACAAACTAAAAATTAAGGGAAAAACGGGAAATTTTACGCACTCTCATTTTTCGACAAAATCGATTTTGGTTTTTGATGCAACATTAAAACAAATGACCATAGATACATGAAATTTTCACCTAATGTTTATATAAGTATATTCTATCCACCATGCAATTTTCAAAAAATTTCGACTTAAGTTGAACTATTCATAGGCATTTCAAATTTTCGATCATAATTAGTTTTTTTTTTATTAATATCGACAAAAATTTATTTGTTAGGCAGAAAAGCTTGAAAATTTAATACAAGGCTCTTAACATATTGTTACAATAGCAGTTGAAAAATAAAAGAAATTCATAGTCACAATTATTTTTTATAAGCATTCAAAGTTTGAATTTTGACAAAATACGTAAAAATCACGAAAATTCACAAATTATTTTAAGCTAGAAATTCATAAAAAATTTTCTTTTTAAATCTAAGATTTAAAAATTTAATACAAGATTCCTTACAAGTTTTTCAATCTTTATCACAAATAAAAATTCCACCGGAAATTCAAATTAAATTTTTATGAGCATTTGAAATTTAAATTTTCACAACATTGGATTTTCACTTTTAGCGATTTCTTTATTTTGGTGTAACTCTAAAACAAATTACCGCAGATACTTGAAATTTTGACTGAATGTTTATATAGGCGTTTTATATATTTGATAAAATTTTCAAAATATTTAGATTTGTTTTGAGCTGTTTACTGACATTTTAATTTTTCTACTTTTTTAGTTTTTTTTTCTATAAATATCGATAAAAATTTATTTGTTCGGTAGAAAAGCTTGAAAATTTAATACAAGGCTTCTAACACATGGTAACAATAGAAGTTAAAAAATATTAAAAATTCGTTGGCACGATTTTTTTTTTATAAGCATTTAAAGTTCAAATTTTGACTAAATACGTAAAAATTACGGCAATGTTCAAATTATCTTAGATAGAAATTCATAAAAGTTTTCCTTTTTAATTCTAAGATTTGAAAATTTAATACAAGGCTCCTAACATATTTTTACAATAGCAGTTGCAAAATAAAAGGAATACATAGTCACAATTTTTTTTTTAAGCATTCAAAGTTTGAGTTTTGACAACATATTATGTAAAAATCACGAAAATACAGAAATTATTTTAAGCTAGAAATTCATAAAAAATTTTCTTTTTATATCTAAGATTGGAAAATTTAATACAAAGCTCATAATATATTTTTACAATAAAAATTGAAAAATAAAAGAAATGCGTAGTCACAATTTTTTTTTTTACAAGCTTTCAAAGTTTGAATTTTGACAACATATGTAAAAATCACGAAAATTCGCAAATTATTTCAAACTAGAAATTCATAAAAAATTTTCTTTTTAAATCTAAGATTTGAAAATTTTTAATAATCTATAATATATCCTAGACAGATATAAGATAGGTTAGGTATATAGATAGACGCTCAGAATCGTTTTTTGTATACAATGATATAATATCATTGGATTCAAATTTAATTCCATTCATTACAGTAACCCACTTGTAACCTACTGTACAGCAGAGCGACATACACGACTTACCCGCTTTTTTTTTCTTATAAAGTATAAATAGTTATATGATACGTCTATCCTTTGGTTAAACACTAATGACATTTTGTGAATGCACTATATTATATCAGGGTTGGATGGTATAAACTGATTTGTTTTAAAACGCATTCATTAAAATACAAATGATTTTAAACAATTGTTTAAAACAACTGTTTTTAACATGTTTTTTATAACACATGTTTTAAAATGTTTTTTTAAATCTTAATATTAAAATTTGGGTTAAAATCTCATTAAATATGTAAAATAACGAATCGTACGAGTTTTCAATGTTACATTATTGTTCCTGCATTATACTCACAAGTCTAAAATAATAAATGTTTAATAATATATAATATGTACTACAAACAGCAAGATGATATCATTTCATTAGTGTAAGTAGTACATTTTATATTAAATATGAAATGTCTAATGACCAACTCCATAAAATAATAAGTAATAACGTACGGAGATATAATGGTATAGTTTATAAATACCTAATAGTAATAGGTAGGTATAAATAGGTAGAGATCAAAAACAATGGTGATACTGCAAGACAAAAGGATCACATAAAAAAATACATACCAAATATAATATATATTATGATGTGAACACTGAAGAGTCTAGAACGACAGTTTAACTTCTTCGAATTACAGTAGTCATTGCTCATTAGACACTATTATCATTATTATTATTAATAGTAGCAGACACACAATGGTTTGCAATGTCGGTGTTTCATAAATTGTATAATATTGCATCTTTCATTTTTTAATCAAAATATCTCAATCTAAATTTATAATTACATAGACTTCATTACATAGAAGTTTTAACTTCAAATATTAAACATGTTTTAAACATGTTTTAAACGAAACCGATAAATATCTTATCTCATATAATTTTGGTACGCACAGTTTTACTTTAGTTGTAGTATACTGTATTACCGTCACTCAGTTTATATTGTGCAGTGCTTAAACAAACATTTATTTATTTTCTACATTTTATTTAAAATGGAAAAATTTAATGCGAAATTGAATATTGTGTTAAATGCAAAAAATGTGAATGATGTGTATTTAACCAAATTAAAATACGACGAATTAATTGAACATATTATAATTAATATAAAGAATTATTCTTAAAATATATTATATATATATATATATCAGTTTGTTCCATATACATTCTTAAACAGCTGTACCGACTGCGACAAAATTTGGTACAGAATTTTATAAGACATATGCGCAGAAGATAGGCTAAGTATTATGCCTAAATAATAAATCATTCAATTGAATATTTAAATTTTTAAAATTATATATATATAAAACGAAGCAAATTACATAATGATTATTGAATATCACTGTAAGATTATAATTTATAATATATTTGAACCACTATCTATCATTATGTATAAAAATAATATACTGTTAGCATCATCAAATTGATCCATTTAAGAGGGTAGGATCTACGAAGTGCAAGGGTTCAGCTAGTATTTTATATAATATGTATCCAAAAAAATTAAAATCGTTGTTGTGCTATAAAGACCCATACATTTTTTATCAATATTAATAAATTTTTAAGTAGGTATTCTATAATTGACTTTCTCGAGGTGAATTATTTGAAGAGAGGAAATTTTTCGATGTATTATGTGCTCTTAAAGTAATAAAGTAAGTAATAATGTGTGGATATATATTTTCCATAATACTTATAATATGCTTACTGGTCGCGACACACAACATATAGAACGTTACTAAAAATGTGATTTATTAGACATACCAAATTGATTTATGTTATTTTATTGTTGTGTTTTTTCTTTTATAATTTCATTGGTATTGGCATTTATATAATCGGACACGACAAGAAGGATAAGGCACTGTTTAAATAATGCTAATAAATCGATTCCGCTGATACTCTCCAGTATTACATTACATTATTATTTAGTGTTTCTAGTACCTTCTAGATTTACATTTTACCCTAAAAACATTTACTTAAAATATCTATTTGTTCATTAGTCGTGTAAGTAATACATAACTGTAACCTACAATATTAGATATAATAATATGATTAATATGAAAAAATATTAAAATTATTAATAACCCAATCTAACCTTAAAATACTATTACACCAACGTTTCCAGTCCACGTTATAATATGTAAAGGTATGATTTTTTTTTTTTTTATTGATCGTTTACAACTTCGGCAACAAAGGCCATTGGTTATTTTATTTTTACATTACGTTTGCTTACATGTTTAGATTTGGTTATAAATATTGGTTTGCTTGAGGAAGTTAATTGTATGAATTTTTATTTATTACCGTATTGCTATGAATTAAATTTTAGTAAATTATTATTATTAGTTATTTTTAGATAGAATAAAATGTACAAACACGATGTACGAATGAATTATTAAAAAAAAACAAACCTTAATTGAACTAAAAATCAAAAATGGTAATTTTTATGAACCATATTATATTATATTAATATTATACGACAAACTCGTCCATAACAAATATCATCTGTAAGACATTAGAATTATTTAAAAACGAAGTAATAGTAATTTAAATCAATTAATTTGATGTATGTTCGTTAAATAATTTTATATACCTATACAAACCAAAATAATGATTAATAAAATACTTACAACAATTGATTTAAGTTAATTATTTTTGTACATAATTAACGTGTTACTAGATAAATATGGTATAGGTATATGACCTATTTAGTGTACATTACTAATTAAATTATAATTTATGATTTTAATTCCTAGGACTAAAATGTTCATCTCTATATGTATACATTTTACAACGATCAAATATTTAAATTACAATTTTACCAGCGAGTATAATATTACACCAAAATATGGTCGTGCTTGTAGCTATTTAAAAATAAAAATATATAATGGGATGTACCATAGTGCTTATTATACCATAAACCATGTTAAGGATTATTGTCCAGAAATATAAACGGGAAAAATTATCCAAATAAATAACACAAATTTATTATTATAGTTGATTTATTTTTTATCAAAATAAAAAATGTTTACAGGTCCATTGTATGTACCTGTTCATTTTTTTTGAACATAACGAGAATTGTTTGAGTTAAGCTGGTTGGCGTGGTTGTTGAGATTCGCTTGATCCTGAGATCCTTGGTATCCAGCAGGATGACCCTGACCGGTTTGCGTATGGTTTGGGTTGCACTGATTAGTGCGGTTTGCTTGATTGCTTGATTTTTGATCCATATCTGAAACAGAAAAAACAATATTTTTAATCATGTAGATATATTCAATTATTTTATTGCCAATTAAAAAATTAATATTAAAAATTCATTACACAATATTATAAATCTATAGCTTGGTAAGATTAAAGTAAATTTAAATATTTTAATAATATATGTATTAACTTTACTACACGTATTAATGATAAAATTAGCAACAGAACATATTTTTGAACCTCAAAATCAGTGATTGAAATATCTATTTTATTCTTATCGGTGCGACGGTGCGAGACAAAATTAAAAATTAAAAATATATAAATCATATACTAAGTTTAATAATTTAAAACTGTAAATTAAGTCATCAAAATCAAAGTCTTAATGTTTAATGTCGAGTACCACACTTGGTAAAAAAGTGTGAGAAAAAATGTTTTTAAAAACACGATCACCGTTTTAATTTAATTTGTTCGACTCTACGTGGTCCAACGGTTCAAGTTTATAATATTTGAATAATACAAATAATTTAAAAAACTTGTATCAAAAATTATTAAATGTAATTCAATGACTTACTTGTAAGCTTGAAAATTTGGTTCAAACAGAAGACTGAAGACAATTTCAACGAAACGTTAAAAATTACGAACTGTGCAGTGACAACGAAATATTAACATATGACAATCGAGCAGTCGCTGCTCCCTTATTTATATCAAATCATATCCCCCGCTTTGAACGCAATATTTTGACTACGATTTGAAAACAATTATAAATTATTTTAAATAATATGTATAATCTTTTATTGAGTTAAAAAATGTGAATTGATTTCTATGGAGTTCGATTTAACCGATTTTATTTTTAAACAAAAGCGTTCGGTGTTGCTAAAAACTATGAAAAATAAAATAATTACGATAATCTTTATCATATTTTTTTTGTATATAGTTTAATATAAAGGGTCACACGTCTCTTAAAACGCTAAAATATGTAGATAAAAAATGAGTACAAAGAAATGTTTAGTATATTGAACAATAATAATATTATCTTTATTTTTTTTTTTTTATCGATTAAAGGCTTCAAATACAAATGTTTATTAGCCTACTTTATTTTTTGTTCATTTTATATACATAAGTATTTATTATACAATTGTACATAATAAAATAATAATAATTTACTAATATTTTCTTATATAAATATAAATGTAGTGTAAAAAAATAGTTCTATTCTCCTTTCAAAAAAATATTGTTCAATCTTTCCAGTTTTCATATAATTTTCACGTATTAACCATGTCGATAATATGTAAATAGCATAAATCTTATATCTATAATTATAAAATATCTAATATCAGTATATTACTGATTAACTTATGAAACTTTAATGATTAACTATCAAATTATCTTAATAAAAACCATAATTCACAAGTCTATATGCTGTACGTAGTGGTCGATAATATTTCCCTGACCAAAAAGAGAAGATTATCTAAATTTTTTATTGGAAATTATCGATATCTATTGGATATTGAATAAAATTAAAATAAAACGCTAAAATGAATTTTACTTTTATACGATATGAATGTATTCATATCTAATGATACAATAACATTAACTGAATATGTGTTATTTTTCACAAGACTTATTGTATACCTTCCTATTAATATGTAGTTATAATAATATTGATGATGGAATATTGAATATTAATAGTGACGGGTACCATAACGAGGAGTACAGTTTGTACCATGGGCCGTAAAGATAATGAAATATTTATTTTTTTTTTTTTTTAACATACAAATAAAATAAAATTAATCGATACTTTTAATTTTCATGAACGTGGGGGGGGGCAACAGTAAGGAGAGGGATATTTAAAAATCTGGACGCAGATCCTCAAAGCTTATTTATCTCTTCTGTGTGGGGCGACGTCATACTACATTACATACAGAGCGAAGACCCTGCAGACTCCATCCCATACACACTGTGCAAAAAGCAAAATTATATCGGTAAACACCGTATCACCATTATTTCGTCTTCTCATCCCTTGACAGACACGCAGAATTTTCGTCACGAAATCCCCGTTAGGTACGATACGTCACGCGATTCAGTCGCTCTTGTGCGCATTGAATATTATTTCGTTATAACTTGAAATAATAATAATTTTGTATTGGATTACCGACACGTAGATCGGTGATGTGTTTACGACGTTTACGTCACGCGAAAAAACCATTTAAATCTCACGACGTCTTTGGGTAGAATAACTCATTTTACAAGTACCTACGACGAAACACTTAGATTTCCCTGCGCGCGCCCACCGTTGCAGATCGGCGAGCGTTTAAAAAAATTCAATTTTCTATTTAAAACACGTGTACACACACATGGCCCACTCGGCCCAGTATAAGATTTGTCTCAAATGCATTACTTCGACCGAAACGTAATATTATACGTATTACGATTTATAACGTGAACGAAAAAAATTTAATGTATTGAAAATCAGAATAATAATAGAAAAATCGTACACGATAATATTATTATATTTTTTTTTTTTTTTTTTTATCAATGACTATATTAATTTTGTGATAATATTATTTACAAACCAATAATAATAAAATGTCGATCACGTCATAACTTTTTTTCGCAGTAAATTATTATTAATGGCATCACATCATTTTTATACTCGTACCACCAAAAACGACGACGCATTTCTATGACGTTTTCATCAGTTTAGATAAATCTGTTCTATGAATAATTACATTTTCATGTATCATCAATCTTACCAAATATGTATTATAATAATAATATTGACAGTTTTTTTTTTTGTTTTTGTCTTTCAAATTGACAATCATTATCAGTCAGATTAAACGTAATTCCGTTTTATTGACGAAGTGAGTCTTCTAGAAATAGATATTTTCTACTCACTTGAATCACCTAAATCAAATTATTCGACTAGCTTATCACCTGTATTAAACCATTCGACTAGGTTCATTATCCAACAACACTCAACTGCTTCCATTCACCGTGATCCAATTCAGTCATGATCACTATTTACAATTCTTAACTCTAATTTTAACAAAATTCATCCATCAAATTACAAATATATGCCATATTATTTGTACACGCGGCAATGATGCAATTAAATATCAACATGCACATAATATGATACACACGTTCATGAAATTAATACCTGCAGTGTCTCCAAGTCTAAATAATCATTCGAAACAAAAAAAAAATCACAAACTTTTACATTTTCCGTCTCAACGTGTGATGCGCAATATATTTAAGAGAACGCCACGCACTCATTTTTTTCTGGGGTTTAATGTATAATTTTAATGAAATTTCTAGAAAAATAAAAATTTTTAATCCAAAATATATATTTAATGACTAATTCAAAATGTAATACGATATGATATAAAAAACGATTTTGTGTGACAAAGTATCAAGAATTAGTTAAGTAACCAAAATAGACGAAAACTGCATGTCTGCGCATGTTCAACTTTTATAACTTTTATCGTCTCTTCGTTTAATCACTGGTGCACCATGGTTCTTTTCGAACGAGACCCTAAACTCCGACCTCAAATTATCTTCCATCGAAGACACAGCTGCTATCTACTACCAAACGCTTCCACGCCAAACTTCAAGTTATTCCTAATCAACGAGTTAGCTTCACTAACACTTCCAGGTAACCCTACCAGACAAAAGGACGCCTCAAAAGGAAATAGTGCCGTGATTTGAAAACTTAAATTTAAAACTTATAAATGTAAGAGGTGTCACAAATGTGTGATTCCCTTCTCATGTGTTTATTCCTGTTAATTGTCTGTACATTTTTATTATTATTACTTATTGTACTATGGTATAGAAAATAGATCGTATAATTCTTCAAATTAAAAAAAAAATCTTTTATCGTAAAATTGATGAACAAAAAAAAAAATTCAAATGATACTGCACAACTGCACAGAAAAATAATTTTTTTTTTTAATTGTAAATTTTCTTATGTTCATGAATATTATGTCAAACAATAAGTAAACGTGATAATACGCTTATATGAAAAAGACATGACTCATAAAATGAAGAAACTCTCCCGGTGGAAGAACTTCCAAAAATCTGTAATTATAGGGTCTTATTAATAAAAATTTCGTTCCCGAAAGTTATATTATATTATTATATATAGCTATATACGTATATCTCAATTGTTTAAATATTTTTTGTAGTTTAAATGAATAATAACAATCATATCTGTGAATTATCTTATATTATACTATATTATCTTATGCTATATAGTTTACCAGTATAATATTATTCTGTCTGCATTTTTTAAAATATCAGCTAGTATAAACTAAACATCATGATATAAGTAAAATCATTATTCATGTAATCTGCTATTTATTTTTCGTTGGAAACCTTATTAATATTTAAAATAATGTTATCTACGAATTATCCATTTCAATATGTTTAATTATTATTGTGTAAGTATAGATGAAATTAATTTTAGTTTTAGTATTTTTTTTACATGCGTTACCCGATTATCACTCCTCGTAGACTGTCAGGAATAACTGTTTGGTTTACTGCAGCTAGTTTCCCAAGCAAAGCAAAACACATTAAGTTTACTATATTATATTATATTGTTAACTATCCGCATAAAAATAACTATAAGGAGTGACCAAAAAAAAAAAAAAAAAATGATTATCAATATTGTCGTCTGCGGAGTACCATTATTCTAAAATTCCAATTATTTTTTTATGTTCGTTTCATTATTGATTTATAAATATAAAAAACACTTCATATAATATTATTATGGGATTTTTAATTGCTTTTATTTCTACAACTCTACTGTATTATAGCGTATTATAATAATATATTATAATTTATAACGTATAAATATTTAAAATTACGTCTGTTGAGAAAGAATCGTGTGGGATTTTTTTCTCATAATAATTTAATACAATATTAATACTATACTTACAAGTAAAAATTTGTATTAGCATTTATATTTAATACAATAATACATATTATAATAAAGTTGGGAACTCAAGTTTGACATAATATATAATAATAATAATAATAATTATTATTATTATTTGTAATTGTTATCAAATATCGACTTGTCGTCTCACTAAATGTATTGAATTTGGGATACCTATTGACTAATGTAGGCATTCTATTACAATTGTTTTCTTAGTTATTGCTTGCTATTTTTAGCTACTATTGATAAAAAGTAATAACTTTAGATGGGGTGGAAAGGGGGTGGCATTTTAAAAACAGTGATTATATTATTATTTTTTTTTTTAATTTCATTAGGTGCAATCTGTACAATTTAGGCACAATATGTATATGCGAGGAATATAACACAAAAAAATAAAACAGACGAAAAAGACGTGATTAAAGGAGCCACCCATTAGTGACACTTTAGCTGTTGTAAATAAACATCGCTATGCTAATTTAAGATTACATAAACTGTTATTTTTATTTTATTACCTTATATAAGTACCTATTTCTTTCTTTGTTACACCTTATAGTTGAAATCTATTATACATCCAGATCAGTTTGAGTAAAACTTTATAACATGGTGTGCCTATTAAAGTGTGGACTGTGGAGCGTTTATTTTAACTAAGAGAGGTCTAAGCATTCACTTACGATTATTTATTTAAATAATTCCATTAGTAATAAGAACGTGTTATGTACTTACTAGTATTTGCCTGACAAGTTGCAAATAAAGGGCACTAGAAACTAGCCCATGTTTTGTTTCAAAAACAACCACATAAAAATACAATTCCTTACATATAATATTATTATATTTAAAAATTAATTTGTGGTCATCGCATAAAAACTATATGTATATATAGTTAGCGTGGCATTTCTGTGTCTTTGCTGTAGTTTGTGGTGAAACTGGTGCAACTCAAATTATTATTGTCCCCATCTTACTTAATTTTTATTTTAAGTAACTATTTATTTCTCAATTTATATTTATAGAATTTTGGTTTTTTTTATAATATATTATATTATACAGATATACATTATACATATATACATACATAATATATACATTACATAAATATAATGAATTGATATTAAAAAACATAAACGAGTTAAGAAAAAAAAAACAGTTTTATTAGATTGCCTGAGTTATCAAAAATAAATGTGCATTTATTAATTTAATTTAGGGATGCCTATTTTTTATTTTATTTATTAGCATAAATACATGATTATTCTGAAATAGGGTTAAATTATTAAAATATGTACAGTTTTTTTGTTTTGTTTTATATTTTCTCTATTCACCAGATTTATTTTTCATGATTTCAGAATTGATTGTCGTGACTTCAGTATTTAATACTTATCCACTCAACCGAGTATCTTACACACTTTTTAGTTATACACTTATTAACCTACAAAACAGGAATTATATTATTAACTATTATATTTATGTATATAATACATAATATGCCTACATATCATTATAATGATTATAATGATAAGGCATTATTTAATGGTAACAAACAATGATAATATTACAACACTTAACTCTTCTTGTACGGGTACAATCGTTAAAAAAAATTTAAAAAAAAATACTACGCGTTCAAAGAGTAGCGGTGGGTTAATTAGTTTGATGTATAATCATTAAACATAAAAGTGAGCTTGATTGTCAAAGTCTCCAAGTTTTGTCTGCTGACTGCTTCTCATCATCTTTTTTCGTTTTGTTATAATCAATGACGTTTCCAGTTTCTTATTGGGAGTTTGTTTTCAGTTAAAGTTTATTTTCGGCAGTTATTGCATCAGATTTTTAATTTTCAGTAAGTGGTTGTTTTTTATTCATTTTGTCATCATAATAATACACCGAGACTGCAAAAAAAATTAAAACAAAACAGAATTTGTGTCCTTAAAAATAATTTAATTTAAAACGTCCCTGTGCGATGGGAAAGTTTAATTTAATTTGTTTCTATATGACTGTGAGTGAATAATAATTATAGGTACCTACAACACACGTGACTTTGATGTGGGCCTTACAGATTATGTTATTAATTTTCATAGTCCTACATAACCGAATTTTTTATACCTACCTACCTACCAAAAAAAAAAAAACAAATTGAATAAAATATCAAATAAAAAATGTCAGAGACATTTTTGAGCCAAATAACAATGTGATATCAATATTTTTTCTGAAAAGTATACATATTAATCTGTTATTCATAACACAACTTACCTTTTATGTCTATAGTAATTACACATTGTATTAGGTTATCGATTATTTATAATATTTGTAAGTTAGATCATAAATTCATAACTAAAGTAAACTAATAGTCTAATTAATTATAGTTTTGTAACTTGAAAATAAGTAATAAGTACAAATATTATATAAATTATCTTTAACAATTATAGCAGTGTTAAACTGTTTCAGTAATGGACCACAATAGTTAGAATCATTCATTATCAAATTAGTTATCTAAGTACTCTAGTTAACTCTAACCATCTAAAAGATGGATCAGGACGCCCGCACTCATATCAGGGGGCCGTCACATATCGTTCAAATTTATTAAATAATCATGGAGACCAATGTAATCTAAACAATAACGCCTGAAAATGAAGATACTACATACAATGAATGTTAGAACTTTTTACATTAAAAATATAATATAAACATCACTATAATTTAGATTATTAATCATTTTTAATATTTATATTTGGAATTCAAACGTATATTTTATTGCGTATTTCTGATTTTCAATTTTTTTTTCCATTTAAACGAACGACAATAGCAAACCAAAAGGCGATGATAAAAATACAATACGAACACAATATTTAACAGTTTTTTTTTAAAAATTTTTATGTTTTTTTTATTTTCACAATAATATATTATACAATCTGTACAGTTGGTGTACAATAGTCAATAAGCATATATGCTAAGAGCTAAAATAACACGAGTAGATGAGATAAGAAGCTACCTACTAGTGGCACTTGACTGGGATTTATTTAATGATCTAACTAAATATTAATATACATATATTGTTATAATATTTCGATTTTTATATTTAAATAATAAAAGTGTACCTACCTTTATTGATATTATTGCCCTCTGATTGTTTATTGTATTATTCGCAGATTTTTAAGATATAGACAAGCATAATTTAAAGAAAATATTTTGCTTATTCGTTTGACTGGTATTGAAAAAATGGCTGGATAACATTTTTATTTTGTTTTGACATTTTGTACGTTAAATATCACTACAAAAGTATTGCTTACATGTCATGTCCTCAAGAATAATATTTTTGAATCACAACAAAATAACTGGAATTTGTATTCATTGTTTTTCTTTATCTAATTTGGAATTGTGTTTACAAAATCTTGAACTTAACAAAAACTACTTATGAGGAACCGTGTATTACGTTTTCTAGCCTCTGCATTACAAATTGAACATTTTTAATTACCTGAAAATTAATTTGAACGTCTTCGTGAATTCAAAAATTGTTGTCAAAAACTGTTAAATAAAAAAAAATCGTGCCTATGTACTTTTAACATTTTTATAAGTTCTAGGTATATTACAGCAAAGAACAATTTTATAAAAATATTATATTCCGGTTCCGGCCTACCCACGGGCCACGGGCCACGATTCAAAAATTTCATATTTTATTTTATTACAAGTATTATATTTATATGTTGAATAATAATATGCAATGTACATTATATACAAAAAAACCGATTTGATTTATTAGATATGCATTATTGCATTAATATATAATTATAATACAGTCAATAATAATCTGATATAGTGATATGACCAATGCAAATAATTTGTTTCACAAAAATAACTTTGTTGTTGGATTTTTTCAATGATTTCGTTTCAACGATACCCGGCGACGAGTGTGTTTATCGATATAATATTATTATTAATGAAATACAATAGAGTGGCGTCGACGGTTTATGATAATATTTATAATATCTAAATAATAACCGTCGCATTGTTCAGACAACTTTTAAACTTACGATATCGTATTATCGTGTGCATCGACTATAGTTTATGTTGTTTATACGCTATATAGTGATACACTATTGTATACATGTATATATATATATAGGCATAAAGTATATAAAAAATTGACAATGGTAAACAAACATTAATAAGATATAAAATAATATTATAGCATTGTAAGAACTTCATCTTCGGCCGTAATATTCATTATTCAATACCCGATGGGGGAAAAAACCATATCGTCTCGCCGTCTCGTCTGGTCTTTAAATAGTAATAATAATAGATCGATGATAATATTATTATTATTATTATTATGTTATCTGTTACATTATAAACATATAATTATGTTATTTTCGTTGAATAGTTGGACATTTCTTTTTTTCGTTTACGATTTGACAAATTATTACAGTAGACTCCGACACTTCAGTTTTCGTCCCGACAAATCATCGGTTGTCTTAATATTCCAAAATATCTAAGTACCTATATAGTAGTAATATAAAATACATGTAGGGCCCTACTCTTTATTGAGAGTCATTGGTTAGGCAACGTGCAGACATTTCGTTGCTACTGCCCATGGAATTTGTGTTACACCGTGGCCTATAAATTATAATACGCAAATGCGACTTAAATCTAAACGGCTTGTATTCCACCGCGTTCGGAACAGCATCATCATCATTCATCATACTATTTTATGACCATCTGGGTCAGAATAAAATTCATCCGCGATCATTAAAGACATAGGCGTCAAGGCACGTTTTCCCCGAAGTAAAATCCGGACGGGGGCCGACGGTCTATAGCGTCACTATCGGTTTGGATATAGGTCAGCGGCCGTATATCATTTGCGCATCGTCTGTCCCAAATAATATTAATATACTTAAACATTTTAAGTTCAAATTTTAACAACCATTAACTCGAAAATTTAATTCTACAAAACTACATTTTTACCCGGTACATTGTATAATATCACATGATTATACATAATATGCAATATTTGAAAATTTTATATCACGTGAATAAGTTTAGAGATGGCAAATTATTTTAAGACCAAAGTCAGAAAACAATAACTTGCGATTGGGGTGTACATCACCTTTTTTTCATTTCTCTTGTTGAATAATATTGATACGCAAATGATGTAGGACCTTTTAAACGGCCAATGCGCAAACGATATATATAGGTAACCCAAAAATCGAATGATGCGCAACTATCTCTCAAAAAAGGTAAAGACTAACAATAGAGATGCTCAAACGACAGCCGGCGTACAATAATATGTCGGCGTCAGACGTGGCACCGCTGTTCCTCTGTTTGAAGGTATAGGCAAACTGCAGTGCAGGAACAGCCGACCTACTTCCGGACCGGTAGTGACGGTATAGAAGCCGTGACCAGACGCTGCAGGGAAAACTTACTTCTAGTCGTCAGTGATGATTATAGTGTGTGTGTTCAACACCGTTCATAAATGAAAAGCGTAATTTTTCGTTTGAAGCACGTTTTTCACACGAAAAACTCTCACGCACCGTAGAGTAGTCTGATCTGTAGTACGGTCGACCTGATGGATGAAAAATCGTGTCGTCACGACTCTGACGGAGAAACGGGCGCTCGTAAATGTCTGCACATGTAAACATTTATTTTAATTTTTTTGATTGAAATTTCCAATTGCTTAAAGTTTATTGATAGCTATACACTTATTATTAATATTTAACATCCAAGTTTCAAGTACATCGATGATGGATTACAGTATTATAGTATTTAGATGACATAAGATTTTGTGTCTCACGTTACCCCTTCAAAAGTATAAATGTTTTTTGGTTGAATATTGATGACCACATGATTTCTGGTAGAAAATTAGGGTTTAGATAATACTATATGGTCAACAGTATAGACGAATTTCATTAATTTTAATATTTAACTTAATAATAAAAGGCAAAAAAAAGTTTCTGACCAAAACAATTTTGTGTTTTTTTTTTTTTTTTTTGTATAATTCAAAAATGATTAACCGTTGACACCCTTTTTTTCATTTCTTTTAAGAATTAAAGCTTAACAGATTATGAGATTATGTCACTAAACCGATAGAACTAACTTATAGAATGAGTCAATTAATAATATATGTCTACAGTTTTAAGTCACAACTTAGCAGTTTAAAACGGGATTAAAGAAACTCGGGGGAAAAAAGGAAGAGTAAAACGTTTAAATAGAAAATGTACTTACGCCAAATCAAACTCTCAGTCGCTAAACTAAAGCAACTTTGTTTTCCAAAACATCAGTTCGAAGCGTCCAAAATATATATCGTCGGTAGCAGCATTGAATCTCACTCGACGCGCGACAAAACCAAATCAAAAATATAAAAATTAGAATAATAACGATAGGCGTGATATGAATGGTATTGCATATTATTTTTGTTTCATTTCAACGGCGTAGGTAGCTAAAAAAAAAATTTAAGAACATCATTATTTCTATACGAAACTTAACAAGTTGTGTTTGAGACAAACGAGATGTTTTTTTTTTATAATAGTTTATTTGCGCGATGGACATTCCTTCATGGTTGAACCTTATTTTAAGTTGTTTATTGCCTACATACGTAAGTATTATTAGTCTTTATTTCGTCGGCAATTAGATTTTCTCCGAATAATTCAATTTTCGTACTTGTTAATATTATTTTTACTTATGTTTAAAACATCTGAGATTAAAACTAAAATTCATGAATTTCAAGTATACTACTGACATTTTAAATTATAATTACAATATTTGTTTAATTGTCTGCAGAGTTCTGGGTTAATCACAGTTTTGGCATATACATTGGTTTAAAATTTTAAATTGTTTGTATATTTTAAAATACACATAACTCACTTTAAAATTAAAATATGATAAAAAGCCTACGTCATGCCCTCGATAATAATGTTACCTTTAATTTTTGTAAGACGTCAATTTACTCTAAATTTTAAACTAACGGAGCTAAACGTGATCTGCTGAGCATAAAATGTGCTATGTGTTTATTGTAATGTGTAAATAATATACTATACATTTTATAATATTAATAAATTGTTTATATTTCCAGTACGAGTTTATTTGGGTGTTATGAATCAAACGTTAATTAAATTATTTCAATTTTATCTTATTTATATATTAATTTATCAATTATAATAAAGAAATTAACATGCTGCTACTGCGAAACAACAATACGACAAAAAAAAAAAAATAAAGATAATATTATTATTGTTCAATATACTAAACATTTCTTTGTACTCATTTTTTATCTACATATTTTAGCGTTTTAAGAGACGTGTGACCCTTTATATTAAACTATATACAAAAAAATATGATAAAGATTATCGTAATTATTTTATTTTTCATAGTTTTTAGCAACACCGAACGCTTTTGTTTAAAAATAAAATCGGTTAAATCGAACTCCATAGAAATCAATTCACATTTTTTAACTCAATAAAAGATTATACATATTATTTAAAATAATTTATAATTGTTTTCAAATCGTAGTCAAAATATTGCGTTCAAAGCGGGGGATATGATTTGATATAAATAAGGGAGCAGCGACTGCTCGATTGTCATATGTTAATATTTCGTTGTCACTGCACAGTTCGTAATTTTTAACGTTTCGTTGAAATTGTCTTCAGTCTTCTGTTTGAACCAAATTTTCAAGCTTACAAGTAAGTCATTGAATTACATTTAATAATTTTTGATACAAGTTTTTTAAATTATTTGTATTATTCAAATATTATAAACTTGAACCGTTGGACCACGTAGAGTCGAACAAATTAAATTAAAACGGTGATCGTGTTTTTAAAAACATTTTTTCTCACACTTTTTTACCAAGTGTGGTACTCGACATTAAACATTAAGACTTTGATTTTGATGTCTTAATTTACAGTTTTAAATTATTAAACTTAGTATATGATTTATATATTTTTAATTTTTAATTTTGTCTCGCACCGTCGCACCGATAAGAATAAAATAGATATTTCAATCACTGATTTTGAGGTTCAAAAATATGTTGCTAATTTTATCATTAATACGAGTAGTAAAGTAAATACATATATTATTAAAATATTTAAATTTACTATAATCTTACCAAGCTATAGATTTATAATATTGTGTAATGAATTTTTATTATTAATTTTTTAATTGGCAATAAAATAATTGAATATATCTACATGATTAAAAATATTGTTTTTTCTGTTTCAGATATGGATCAAAAATCAAGCAATCAAGCAAACCGCACTAATCAGTGCAACCCAAACCATACGCAAACCGGTCAGGGTCGTCCTGCTGGATACCAAGGATCCCAGGATCAAGCGAATCTCGACAACCGCGCCAACCAGCTTAACTCAAACAATTCTCGTTATGTTCAAAAAAAATGAACAGGTACATACAATGGACCTGTAAACATTTTTTATTTTGATAAAAAATAAATCAACTATAATAATAAATTTGTATTATTTATTTGGATAATTTTTCCCGTTTATATTTCTGGACAATAATCCTTAACATGGTTTATGGTATAATAAGCACTATGGTACATCCCATTATATATTTTTATTTTTAAATAGCTACAAGCACGACCGTATTTTGGCGTAATATTATACTCGCTGGTAAAATTGTAATTTAAATATTTGATCGTTGTAAAATGTATACATATAGAGATGAACATTTTAGTCCTAGGAATTAAAATCATAAATTATAATTTAATTAGTAATGTACACTAAATAGGTCATATACCTATACCATATTTATCTAGTAACACGTTAATTATGTACAAAAATAATTAACTTAAATCAATTGTTGTAAGTATTTTATTAATCATTATTTTGGTTTGTATAGGTATATAAAATAATTTAACGAACATACATCAAATTAATTGATTTAAATTACTATTACTTCATTTTTAAATAATTCTAATGTCTTACAGATGATATTTGTTATGAACGAGTTTGTCGTATAATATTAATATAATATAATATAATATGGTTCATAAAAATTACCATTTTTGATTTTTAGTTCAATTAAGGTTTGTTTTTTTTTAATAATTCATTCGTACATCGTGTTTGTACATTTTATTCTATCTAAAAATAACTAATAATAATAATTTACTAAAATTTAATTCATAACGATATGGAAAAAAATAAAAATTCATACCTATATATATATTCTAACGTGAACTGGAAACGTTGGTGTAATAGTATTTTAAGGTTAATTTTTTCATATTACTCATATTATTGTACTATTGTAGGTTACAGTTATGTATTACTTACACGACTAATGAACAAATAGATATTTTAAGTAAATGTTTTTTGGGTAAAATGTAAATCTAGAAGGTACTAGGAACACTATAAATAATAATGTAATGTAATACTAGAGAGTACCCGCGGAATCGATTTGCATTATTTCAACACTACGCATCATAAACAGTACCTCATTAATAAATTAATAAATTACTATTGAGGCCAAGTGTACAATCTGATTCGTACGCACTAGGGAAACTATATAATAATATGCACACTTTATTACTTACTTTAAGAGCACATAATGTATCAGATAACTTCCTCTCTTCAAATAATTCACCTGGAGAAAGTCTATCAATTATAGAATACTTAAAAATTAACTAATTATAATTGATAAACATGTTATAGGTCTTAAGCACAACAACAACGGTCACAATTTTTTTTATACATATTATAAAATATTAAATCTGACATTTATTAGTCTACAGACAACAACTGTTCTTTACCGTTGAATAGTATTAGTATAAAACATGGGCGTAATTTCGATAAAATTCAGAAGGTGCAAAATGTATTTACCGCTCTAACTTAATTCAGTTCCTCGATCGAAATTGTGTACAAAATTATCAGTATGTATAACTTTAATATGAACTAAGTAAATTGTATTAAATAAATAGTTACCTAGACAAGGCTGCGATTTATTACATCGATATAATAAATATTAATAAAATATATTATCGATTAACACGTTAAATTAAACTTAAGCGTTTACCATTTTCCTACAGTTGCTGCTGCATTCAATTTGTCAATTATAATTTCGAAACGTATAACTCGATTTCTTTCAATTTGCAATATAGCTATATCTGTCCCGTAGTTGTTCTGAGGTAAGTGTTGTAAGATTTCGCGAGCAGGAAAAATTTCGTTCACATGACGCAGTATTTGTAGGTATTGTCAAAAATAGTAGTAGATAGCCTACTTTGTGGTATCACATAATATCATGATTGATATAATTATCATCTACATTATCGTTGTTGTCATTATTTTATAAATATTTAAAAGTTTGGTACTGGTTATACATTATAAATATAGAAAATGTAAGTGGTGCAAAATTATAGTTTTTCACTCCCTCAAAAACTCTATTTATATCTAAGATATAAAACAAGTATTGATAGACCTATTAATGATACGTGTGCGTATTGACTCACTTGCATTTGTAAAAAACGCATATTCTATATTGTACTAATGAACAATATTGCAATGGAAAATACAAACATCAAAATTATTGTGCTGAAAACGGTAAGTGTTATGAAAATAAAAAAAAAAAAAAAAAATCGCACTAGTATACCTATAATAGTATATTGTTAAACGTCTATACATAGTCGCGGTACTCGGTACACATATTATAATATTGCTCATTAAGCGAATACGCACATCATTCAAATTGATAATAAATAAATAAATTAACCTAACCTAAATATTATTGAAAACGGAAATTGGCCAACAGACGCGTGAAGTTTCAAGTGATCAATTTTTTAACCGATTCGTCCACAAGTCTTCCGCTTGAATACCCACTCGTCCGCTCAAATGGATTGTGCCCGAGTTATCGGCATATATGATTTTTTCACGTAACTGTGTTCGAATGTGAAAAAAATAAGACCACCACTTGTACATAATACTATTGGAACAATAGTTTATATTCATTATTGAACTGTTAGTTGATAGACCTAATTTTTGTTTTATATGGTATAAGATATAAGTACATAATGTATTAAGCATTGAGCAGATTATATATTCTTTTCATAATATTTCATCAGCATTGAATAGATATAATTTTAATTTTGAAAAGATCGATAGGATTTAGGAGGGGGGGGGGAGATGGGTTAGAAAATATCTGTGCACCACATCCTGTAGCGGACCTCACGAGCCGCCATCGCCACTGGGGTCAATAGTTGCTGCACGTAGGCTGTATGCATTTTGCACGTAATGGAAATGCAGTTCTGATCATACAAAATAAGTATTTGCGAGTCTTTGGTCTTTCGCGATGCTTGAAAAATGATTTAATCGACTTGATTCAAACGCGTTGATTGCCGCTTTTGTCGATGGCGCGACATCGTCTGAAATCGATGTTCAATACTAAATAGTGTAAAAGTACGCAACCACGCAAGTGTATGCACTGTAAAATGCACCTGCATTTTTATTAGAGGCCATTCGCAACGGCGCAACGTCGACATGTAATTTTCGGTAATAAAGGTGAATAATAAGCTGGTAAACTCGGCTATATTTATTTATCATTATTAAACGAGCGAACAATGTGAAACCGTCATAAAATCGACAATAATGCCCGTCAATCAATTTAATTTCAGTATTTTGTATATGCATTGTTTGCATCGTTGATTATAGTGTACAATTGATTTTAAAACGTATAATATAGTGCATGCATCATGCAAATGGTATAAATTTATAATAATAATATATTATATTTTGTATTATTATTATTATTTTTTTAATCATCGTAATATCGACGGCGAGCTGGAAATATAATATTTCACTCGACTAATAATATTATAATCTCTTTAATGCCCGACTCGATTGTTTGAATATTATAATATTTTATATTGTTTGAATTTTAAATCTACAACTGATCGAAAAAAGCACTATCGAAAAATAATCTCGTTAAGCTGTCGTCTACACATTAATATGGTATTAATAATAATATTAACCGAGTCGTTAATTCGTGAGCATTCCACTGAGTAGTCGAACATAGTATGGTATAGCAGTTGGTAGTATATGTATAGAGACTAGTTAAAAAAAAATACTTTTTTAACGGAATTTAAGGCCTTTAAAAATGCGGACGTTAAAAACAATAATAATATATAGGTACTCATCGCCGACGTCTGCAGCCACACGGATGTCGTTACCACAAAAATTGGAGGTTCCATTTTCCTGCACGTTATTTTCGACTAAAATATTATGACTGTTTTCCTCCAATATTTTGGGCAGTGTTGTAGTATTACGTTCCGTATTATAAAGATAGAGTAAGGCTAGGATCACGGTTTGCACTTATTGATTGATGATTACGTTCTGCCCGTTCTGGTATCGACTATCTATATCAGCCATCGAAAAACGCTACTCCGAGCAATTACAATTAGTAAAATAATTATTCATATTATACCTAATTTTTCTTTTCTTTAAACAGGTATTCATTTGTTGCTGAAATTTACTACAGTCAACTGATAGCCAATATTTGCTGTGATATTTTTTTATGAAAAAAGTTATTATCTCTGTTGTTAAACTTTTCTCTATGACTGGGTTTATCGAACTAAGTTGTATGCTTCTTTTACTGATAGCGTTGGCCCCAGGACTTTCAGAACTCTCCAAGACTTTCTCTCTCTCTCTCTCTTTGTGCTACCAGCCCATTTTTTCATAAAAGAGAATATTGTAGTGTAAACGGCGAAACGTGCAGAATGAATCGACGCATACTGATACGCGTGGCTGTTATTATTTTTTATTGTTCTTATAAACTCTGTTTATTATTGCTCCGTTTACGTTTTATAATAATATTATTTATTCCACAGTAGAAAATATTATAAATGTATAACTATTATTTGGAGAACTATAACAAATAATATTCATTATAATTGGCGACAATAATATTCTAAAAAAAACGTTTTGCGATAACGTCGGTTAACGCCTTCACGGGTACTTGGACTTGGGCGATAGAAAAAACCCAAATACACACTGATTGTACAACATTTTAATTGTGATGGTTATGAATTTATGATATTGTGTAAACAATATCATACAGTAATTTACACAATAGTATTTATAATCAATGATAGTATTTATAAACTCGAAATCGACAGTACCACGCCCGATGAAGGCAGATAAATAATATAATGGATGATTTTAGTATTTTGAAAATATAATGTTATCGATTCCCGTTGTGTGTGTCGACAACTAAAAAGTAAAAATAATACGGCCGACAAGAACAAATAACAATTTATTATGTCCCATAGTTTAAACTTGGTATTATAATACTATCGATTCAGAATAAATTAGCAAATTTTATCGGTTCGGCGTTGAAAGATTTGTCGTACACATTAGAACTGTTCATAATTATAGATCCGGCAAAAGTGCATAATGTATTTACGTAAATTATTATGTGACAAGTCTTAACGATTGATAGGAGTTTTCGATAAAATATTTGCCAGACCGATGTTGTGATATTACGAAAAATGTTCACGTGATCACTGCACCGTCTCCAAAAACCGCGTACCTATACATAGGTTGTTATAGTATGTTTGTAAATTTTATTATACAAAAAATAATATTATGTAGATTATAATGAATGATTTTTATTTAATACGTTTTATTACTATTACGACGAGGTCGTTATTTGGAACGTTATAATGAAAAATCTAGTAATAATAATTTGTCTACTCCAATAAATTCTTCTATTACGTTTTTGTTTGTAGACAGTGATTTTAGAAAACTTGAAAATGATTGCAATTTTCATGTAATATTCACTTTTTGATACATCACGAACTGCATCAATGTATAGGTACTTCACAGTGTGACATTGTATATTGTAATAATATTGTCAGGTTAAAAAATATTTAACACGTCAAACGACCAACTACAATTGTGCGCCTAGAGGGAGGGGGGAGTGAGCTATGTAAATTTTCAGTCTCTGGCGGTATTCTAGATTTCGCCAAAGACTAAAATATTATTTCCTTCGCGTACTAGCCACAGATACTATAATATTTAGTCACGAATTTGCTGTCTCCGAACAGGCAAAGCAGTGCGGGTGAGTAACCCACACACTTGCAGCTAAAATAATATTTGATAATATATTATTAATTTTAATTAATGTGCATTACTCTAATGTGGGCAGTAATTCTATTACGACCATCGATTGCTTGCACAAAAAAAAAAAAAAAAAACGCTTTACCGTTCGCTAGACGGAAAAAGGTAATTTTCCAACGCTTCGACCGGAAAATTAATCTTTTGGCCCGAGTGTGACAATAACAATAATATTACCATTACGAGGTAAGTGGCATTGTATAATATTATAATTCCGAGTGCAACGAAAGAGACACAATTATTGATAAATTGTAATACATCGTATTTTAGTACATTCGTTTCATTCGTTTGTGTTTATAATAATATTATGTTATTGTTATTATGAGTAAAATTAGATCAAAACCTTACGGCGTAATCGTGAAAGTGACAACCCGTAAACAACGGTACGACGAGAATACCACGGGGTACAATCTAATAAAATATAATAAAATAAAATATAAAGATAAACACAAACACAAACGATTGATAAACATTAACAATTATGCATATATATATATATATATATAGGTATATTACCTATATAAAGCAATAATAATAATTTTGAGTTAATACACATTTAATTTTAAGAGGGGGATAAGTTATTTCGGCATAAATAGTAGTGCAGAGACTGTTAGTCGTCGTCAATGTTTCAGAGTCTGATCGATCATCGTTGTAGTCTCCAGTTTTGATGAAATCACAGCTTTCTGTTTTCTGCAGTCTCATATTACAATACGCTACGTCATTTTCATAGGTAAGTCATTGCGATACTTTTTATTAGTTTGGTAACAGACAATTGTTTATTATTAAAATGATTTTAATTTAATTTTTCATTGTACGGGGCCAACGTGATCATAATATAATGTTTGTGTGATATTAATAATTAATGTGTTATGGACATTTATTTTATTTTTTTTATTAATCTAAACACCAAGTCAAAAAAGAACTACTGGAAATTCGATAGAGAACACACCCGTAATATTTGGCACATTTTATTTCATCTTTTCCCACCTTGTGCAGTTTATAAAAAAGCTACACCATAAATAATGATTCCATTAATACACAATATAATACAGACGACAGTTGAATACGATTATTATTCGCAAGGCGATATTTCCATAATTTTGTGTATTATTTATTCTTTGCTAAAGTTTTTGACTCGTATAATAAAATAGTATTGTTATGTAAACAAATAAGCGTATTGCGATCATAATGAATGACTAATTAGTAATTACGATAAAACTATGGTTGAAACTTTATAATGTGATTTAATAGTTATATACACAACAATACAATCGATGATTGACAGGCATTTATTATTTTCGCGTATTTTCATAATGGTTTATCGCAATATTATTATATTTGAACCGAAGTCTATGCCTACACTTCGACGATACTAATATTATTATAATGTTTTATAATATTGCGCTATAAAAGTGTAAAAACGCGTCTATATCGACAGTGTACAACATTTTAATAAAAAATAAAAAATCGTTAACAACCGACGACGACGGTTTATCATTTGTACTAATATACATATTTAGGGATTGGAACTTATTGCAATTAAATAATACTAACTATGCATACACTTGTGTGTTTAAAAAGTACAAGTATGCATTTATATTTTATTTTTTCCACAAAATGTTCATTTGCACAAATATTTTATAAAATTATTATAAATATGGAAAAGGGAAAGTGATGTGTTCGGTACACAGTGTACGATATTCCAACATAAAACTATTTAAACCAGCGGTTCTCAAACTGTGGTACGCGTACCACTATTGGTACGCGAAAGACTCCACGGTGGTACGCGGAAGGCCGCTCGGTGATAGGATGGAAAATTAAAAACAAATATTAGATTCTTAGCGTAGCGAATAGCGATGACTTTTACAATGTGTGTTTTTTTTAATATTCAGATAATATTCAGTTAGATTTCACGGAATATACGTCAATAAATAAGATATCATATAGTTATAATCGTTGATATTGTTGATATTTTTAATCATCAGTGGTACGCGACTGATTGATAATATACTTAAGTGGTACGCGAAAAAACAAGATTGAGAACCGCTGATTTAAACGATTTGTTGCAGATTGTTTGATTTTCGGTATAATGAAATGAAAATAGTATAGGTAATTATTGAAGCAAGAATAACGAAGTTTCAGTTAACAAGGAAGTTTAAGTCGAAACTGGCAATTATATCAAGGCGGTAGGTCTACTTATGCCATCAAAAAAAATCATTGAATTATTCAACAAGAAAAGTATTTATAAAAATAATCGCATTTCGATAGCAGTTATTTCTATTTCAGATATTTTGCATAATATTCAATTTCTCTAGCTCTTCTAGCTAATAAATATATTATATTAGTCAATAGGGGAAAATATTGTTTTCAATGCCAAATGGAAATTTGAAAAACACGCTAAAAGAATATCTAGTAACTAATTACTAGTAAGTTCTCTCAATATATGAATTTATTTATTTTTTTACTTACGAATTTTCATACCTAATCTTCATAAATTACGGAAATATGCTCTAAAATCTAAAAATCACTAAATATGCAAAACTGTGCTCTATAAACTTTCGATAGGTATGTTTTTCATAGTGTCTTGGCATGAATTTCTAGCTCACTTGGCAATAAATCTAATGGTTAAAAAAAACATGCAAACACCAACAACTTCCTAGTCCTAAAACATAATATAACATTATTACGGTAAATTAAATAGAAAACATATTTTTATGTTAACAAACGCATCGTCGGGCGTCGCGTCATTCGGCGGAAAAACCATAAATACACGCACCGGCCGATTACCAACCCGGTTGGTAATAAATAATAATATATTTTAATAGAATTTTTATGTTTATTTTAAAATACCGCTGAACTTCTGAACCATTTTATAATAAGCTAGGTAGATATTAAAATAACGATGAAAAAATCCCAGAATTACTAGCGAATATTATTATTAATAAAATCCTCGGATTTCGAATCTAAATGGTTTACAAATAATTTAAAAAAAAAAAAAATGCTTACACACGTTATTATTGATAATCATTATCCAAAAAACATCGTTCAGTTCGCAAATCACTCATCGTTGTTCTGAAACATAAAAACACTCATCAACTGCAACTTTAATTTAATTAACCACCAGCCGTTTTAGTTAACTATAACACGTGGCACGTGTAAATCGCAAAAAATAATAATATAAAAAATGTTATAATTACATTTTGTACAGCCGCCCGACGACCGTCGAATAATAATAATAATTATTATTTTTCTGCTAGCACGACGGATGCTCGAAAATGCAAGAGACACTGCATACATCATAATATTATAATGTTTTAAGTCGTATCTGAACATTATCAATTAACGATTTATGTATTTTGCTTTATTTTTGTGTGAACGGGTCACGTGTGGATCTAATTTTAAACGTATCTGATGATATACATTATGAACGCACGAACTGATTTTATTCAGTAGCACATATTTTTGCATTGAAAAATAACTAAATAAAATGCTCATTAAAAATATATATTTCAAAATAAAACGCCAAGTGACTTCTGACTTGTGACATTATATTGACTGTAGACTTTTAAATATAATTGTATTGTTATTACGTACCTACACCTTTGTGATTTAATATCATATTGTTTTTCGTCTATAGGAATTTCAACGAGTTCCGATTTCCGTGTTCGAGACAAGTTTATTTTTGTTTTGGGTGTCAGACAAATTTATACGAACTATCTCTTATTTTTTTTATTCTCGTGTTTATTTGTTATTATTTGAGCATTTGTTTTTTAGCAATTAAATTTCTTTCGAATATTCCTTGGAAAAGTTCGTATCTACATAATTTTTGTGTTAGTTATTTTTTATTGCACAGCGGTAGTTCCACAAAGAACAATTATAACCAACTATGTTCGGACGTGTGTTAGTTATTATTTATTAACATTTATGATAATATTATATTTATATAAAGTTTATTTTTACCACATCATATTTACTTATTGTACATAATGTACAGATTGTAAATTCTCATGATAAGCTTTATTCTTTTTGAAAAAAAAAAAAAGATATAAAAGTATATATCAAGATAAATAATTGTTCTGAATAATTAATTTGTTTTGTTTTGACTGTAATGTGACTATCTAATGTAACAAACAACAATGAAAATATTGTTCATTACTAATGTATTAATATATATTTGTCCATCATATAATAATTGTATAATGAAAAATAACGGATATACATACAATGATGATAATATTATTCCAACGAATATAATTTTAGATCAATAAAATTTAGTAAATAATATGGTGTAAATTATTTTGATTAAATAAGAATGCAGAGATCCTGTTGATTCAATCGTCAATGTTTCCGAAGTCCGATCGATCATCGTTAGTCGTCTCCACTCTTGTTGAAATTGAAGTCTTCTGTTTTAAATCTCACGTAAAGTCATGTTGGTAAGTAAGTTATTGCAAATGTAAATTTTTTTTTAGATGTTTGGAAACAGTTTATTAGTTTATAGTTGTTTTAGTTTTTAATTGTTGCTGGCCAAACGCAGACACACAGTATTAATATGTTGCTATATAGTAATAAAAATAATATTATAAGATGTTATTGATTGTATTTTTATTAATAATCTTAAGCTTTGACGGCATTAACTTTTCTTAAGATGAAATTTCAAGGAAAATAATTAGTATACCACTTCACATCGCATTCTGTTATATAGGGTGTCCCGTGAGGATTTACCCATTGCGTTATCTCCCGAAATAATGGTGATATCGAAATTCTGGTTTTGTAATAAGACTCACGGGGATAAGAACTACAATTATTTCATATTTTAATTTATTTTAATGTTTTGGTAAAAAAGTTAAAAAATACATTTTTTATTTGATTATTCCAAAAAAAAATTAAAGATAGCCATTTTTATGAGTTTATTTTTCTGAAAATATTGACGTTTCAAAATTTTAATTTCATTAATTTTCCGATTTTCAATATTTTTTTTAGTTTCGAGAAAAATTGCGAATTATTTAACACATACACACATAATCAAACATCAAACATGTGACCCACCGCGCCTCGTGCATTCCCATACGGCCGGCCGAATATTATCCGTGCTCCTAATAGTTATACATTTATAATCAAATTTTATTTCTTAATAAATAAAATTTTGAAAAGTCAATATTTTTAGAAAAATAAACTCTACAAAATGACCATCTTTAATTTTTTTGGAAATAATTAAATAAAAAAATATATTTCTTAAATTTTTTACACAAACATTAAAATAAATTTAAAAATGAAGTAATTGTAGTTCATATCCCTATGAATCTTATAATAAAACCAGAATTTTGGTATCTCCATTATTTCGTGAGATATCGCAATGGGTAAATCCTCGCGGGACACCCTGTATAGTTGGTTTTTCATTTGTTGCACAGATGTGGCTGATATTCTCATTTGATTTATTATTATTTATGTTTTCGACAGTATTAGCATTGGTTTTATAATATAATAATACGCGGAACAATAGATTGAAATATTATAAATGGTTTATTATAGTTTGATAGGCTACCTATTGGCTATTGGTGTTACGAATTTTTATTAAATTTTAGTGCATCGATTTTGCAGTAACTATAGTGCGTGTTATATTTCAGTTTGGAATTATAGATCGCAAAACATCACAAGAACGGGTCGCCGAACAATGTAACCCTAGAAAACCAATAGAAGACAATGAACTGCAGTTACCAAAACACCGAGGGATACAAGAAAAGCATAATTTATACCATAATAATAATCCATATTATTATGTAATAAAAAAATAAAATTGTTTTTGAACAATCTTTTATAATGACTTATATTGATGGTATCATTATTATTATGATTTTTAAATATTTTAAATACAATCTTAAACCGTTCCTATTTTCCAAATAGGTAATTTAATAATGGTATAAAAATATTTAAGTGCAATTTTATGTGTGTTTATTTATGTGCATTTTTCTAAATTTATAATTCAAAACCGGACGTCCGAAGCTGTAATGTCAAATTCACGGGTTTGAACGCAGACATAACAATTAGTCCAGGCACCATAATTCATCGAGATCTTAACATAAAATCTGTACCATGTTACACAATATTATTATTATCATGATGCGTGACTACAATGTATAAACGATAGTACAGTAAAAAAAAAATTGAAAATCATAATTAAAAACTTTATGATAATAATTAATATTAAATAAATACTTTATTGTCAGTTTTTCTTGAACTAAAAAGCTATACAGTTCTAAATATGAAAGGTAGAAAAAAATGTGCAACGAATTATTTTTAGGCGTCAAAATATCTTCGATAGGGTGTTGTGTCGAATACGGTACCGCGCTCGGCTCTTTCTCTTTCGGTGACGCGCGTGATCTCGCGCAAATACGCCTTTTTCGCGCCACTCGCCGTAGCCTTTTCGTGCATCGACTTTGTATTCAAATGACTCGTTTAAATTTTTGTTCTCGAAACACCTGACGATCGGCGTTTTTAATCTGTGCTCACAATATCGAATATGTGTGATCAAAATTTTTCGTTTGTATTATATTAATAATAATAAAAAACATGCTCGACGGCCGTACATTGCTGTTGCTTTTTTGTTATTGTTGTTGTTTGCCCGCGTGCTATTCTCCTCTGTTCGGAATCGAACGATAAGTTGCTCAAGTGCGGTCGTGTGTTGAATTGCTCTTAGAGCCTCTGTCTTCAACACTTACCAAAGAATCTATGATAATGTTATCAGCTGATAATCGGAATATAACATTATAATAAAATAGTGAGAGTAAAAATTAATTACAATGATGACGCGCCGCGACGGCGACGTTCAAAATAATTGACTGAAATTTTTTTTATTGTTTTTGTGCACATCAATTCCAATAAATATTTCTACTTTTTAGGTAAGTTTTATGATATGGTAAAAAATTTAAACGAATATTAGTACGCGTCAAGAAAATCTGCTGTGCCTACGAAAAAAATGTATAGGCCCCATGAGAAAATCTGTCCCATGCCCTGCAAAACCTCCCGCCGGCGCTGACAATATTACGATTGAATAATATACACTATACTGATATAATAATTAAATATTAATAAATATGATAAATGCAATGTTTTCGTCAAACATCAAATCAAAATACCGTACTACTTACAGTAAAATGAGTTACATTAAATAGAAATATCATAAAATATATTAAATCACGCACATCTCCGATCAGAATTTTTTCCGTTTGCAATGATATATTATTGAATTCAATTTTAACACTTTAATAATTACAGTGACCCGTACGACACTTATATATTGTGCAGCAGAGTGGCGTCCACTCGATCACATTTTTTTTTTTATATTGCACTACAAATTAGAATATTTCAGATCTATATACGTACAAAAATAATACTATAGGTACAAACGAAACGAATTACCAAATAATAATTAAAAAGTCAATTTGGACCATACACAGCTACCTAGGCACACTTAAAATATTGACGTGTGAATCGTGCCAGTGCATAAACATAATACCATAGAAACTATCTATAAAAGGATTGTTAATTATTCAGCACTACATAAAAGAAAAATACGAAAAATAATAGTTGATTAATAATTATTTAACTATACAGGGTGTAACAGAAAGACCTGACCAAAAAAAAAAAAATTATGCCAATTCATCGTATGACATTTTTTTTAAAAATATTATATTATGATGAATAAATAATTTAAGAAATATACTCATGTCAGAAAATTCTCAAAAATCATATTTTGTAAAAAGTTATTGCGTTCCAAATTAATTTAACCAAAAAAAATATTGAATTTAAAAAAAATTCTAAAAATAAACTACTTGATTTAGATAAATCTTTTTACCATCAAAATTGTTCTTATAATCAGATTCATAAATAGGCAATTTTGAATTTATCCAACATTTTTTAAATTAAATTAATTTTTTTATTTTCAGTACCAAAAAATAAAACATAAAAAAATGTATTATACATGTAATGCAAGGTTCAATTAATGAACAAAAAAAATAAAAAATATATTAATGTGAAAAAAAGTTAGTCCAAATGCCAGTTCTATCAGTTACACCTTGTATGCCACTTGTGGACACTTTCGAAAAGCGTATTATATTTTATATTTTATTGTATAAATTTATGCCGGAAACAGATTTCTGAAAATACATAGTAATAAGCGAGCATTACGGTACACCAAAAGAGCGTTTTAAAAATATTAATTTGAATATCATTTCGATAAAATATATTTATACAATTTCAATAATATCTGTTTCCAACCAAACGCAGTAAAAATAATCACTTTTCAAACGATGTGTTATTGCTCGTGGATATACAAAAAACATTAATGATTTCATAGAGCACTTGACATACAAATGCACTATTTTTGATTTAAAAAAAAACAGGTGTGGCTGCGCGCATGCTGCATGCTGTTGACGAATCACATACCAGGTACTCTCATAACAAACAAAATAAAAATAACATGTTAAATAAACAAACTGCAAAGATAAAAACACACGAATGTTATGCATCAACACTTCAACAGCAATGTTTAAACGCTATTAAACATAATTACAGCAATGATAATAATTTTGAGACAGTTTAATGTTGAGAGGGAGTAAATTATTTGTTTAAAAAGAAATGCAGATAATCTGTAAACTGTCAATATTTCAATAATTCCGAGTCCGATTCAACATCGTTATCATCTCTACTCTTGTTGAAACATTGGCGGCAGTTAATTTCTGTTTTCAGTCTCACGTTACAAGTCACGTCGAGTAAATATTGCATATTAAGTAAGTTATTTAAATATTTTTATTTTTTTTTTTATTAATTTAGTAACAGTTTATATTGTTAGTTTTAATATTAATTGTGTGGGTAAACAATTGAATTGATTTTAATTTTGTTTTTAATTGCTGATAACATTAACATTTTTTATCGATAATCTTAAGTTTTGACTGCATTAGCTTTTCTTGTGATTATACAAGATGGATTAATGTAGATTAGATTTTTTGCTCAATTTCAATTCGGCCATCAATTTATGTTTCATAATCAGTACCTACCACTCCGGGCGAAGTGCATTTTGTTGGTTGATTTGAGATTTATATTTTTAAGTCTGGTGGATTCTCAATTATTATTGGTATATCATTATTTCTATTTTACTAGAATGATTATCTGATATTTTCAGCTATTATCGGAATCTTATATATTTTATTTACCTCGATTATTTCCTCGTTTGACCAGTGATTTTTCCGGATAATGTATATTATGTGGATCGATATTATTGTCAGTTTGTCACCTATATTGTATTTTGGTTTGAAAATCAGACACTGCTGTGTGTTTTGCGTGTTCACTATTGGTTGGCTACGATTTTACACACTTTCTAAGTATTTTTCATGTATCCTGTATCCTGGATGTGCATATTAGAATAAAAGTAACGGGTCAAAAAAAATATATTTCTAGTATTTCTAATTTTTATTTACGCTTCGTATTAAGAATTGGTTTTATAATATTATTAAATTATTAAAATGTATTAAAAAAATATTGAAGTACATATTACATATCAAATCAACGATACAAGTACTTATAATATTGATTTTACAAATAATTAAAGCCACCAAATTTTTAAATTATTTTTATAAAATTTTAGTAACTGTATTGATTTTACTGTAATTACAATGCATTTTGCATTTCAGTTTTGTATTATGGATCAAAGAAAGTCGTCTCAAGATAAATTTGCGGATATGCGCAATCCACATATCTCGAAGAATGGTTTTGCGGACATGCGCAATCCTAATATTTCGAAGAAGGGCCCTTGTTGCGCACCTATAAACCAGGGCGGAAAGGAAAAGCATGATTTTGATAATCATTTTGATCAGAAAAACAAATAATAATGAGACATTTTTACCAAAATCCTAAAATAATTTTTTTTTACAATTAATAAATCTTTTTGTGCCTACGTATTTTTTTGATCAATTATAAAATAAAACTATTGTCGTTAATTTATTAACATTTATTTGAAATACAATACTGCAAGCAATAGTTTAATGATTCCTATTTTCAAACAATATACCAAGACTTACGTATGTCTTAAAATTGTTTTTAGATACGTTGCACATCTTTGTGTGCATCTCTGTCTCTCTCATTTTAAACTGTCATTGTTTAGTTTTCTGAAATTGTGATTTGTGGCAAGCTTAACAACCAACCCGAAGTTTCGAAGTTTACCAAACATATATTTAACGTACAACAACTAAATTACAAAAACCATCACAGATAGCAGTTGATTTTCATTTGCACAATTGGACTATTTGAATGACTATACTAAACACAGCTCAAATAGTCAAATATAATATATTTAGATGTGTAAATATTATGGTGGATTAACCCGGGAAACTCAACGCAATAGTAATACGTTTAACCTGAACTCGGGAATTTTTAAAAACATAAAACGTAAGAAAACATATTGAATATATAAACCAGTTCTTTATTATTATATTTGTTTTTATTATTGTTTTTATCTTCCACATTGTTGTAAGATTAAATCAAATCAAATCATTAATCTTTTTTTTCTGTAATATATTGCAATACATATTCATTATTTTAATAGGTATTTGATTTTGTTTGCTGTTAAAGTATTAAAATAAATGTATTATATACTTTTAAGCAAGCATTAAAATTTTAAAATTTTAATATTCTTGCACCATAAAATAGTTTGTGAGAATCAAGTTAGTTTAAGCTTTAAATTCTCTCTCTCTCTCGTAACAATTTAGTGTATTTTTACGAACATGTAAAATATGTACACATTATTATATCAGATTATAAGACATGACAGAAAAAAATGTAAAGTTATGCTAGTTTTTGGCCAACATATGCAAAATAAAATCACACGCTATTTCATTTCAAAAACTGTGAACTGTAGATAACTGCAGTAAAAATACTTATTAATACTGTAACTAGAGGATAACGTACCTATTAAATTTACCTAGTAACAATAATATATACGTATATTATTATTAACTTTATTAATACTCAAGACTGGACATTTATGTTCTTAAAATTTTAAAAATACCTATGTTTCAATATTTTTATTGAATGCTTTCAAAAATTTCCTTCAATTTACATTTCCATAATTATGTTATACGTCAAACTGATAAAACTTAACTAATATTTAAAAAAAAAAATGCATGTAATAGATTATTTTGCATTTTATATTTTATTTATCTTACATTATAAATATAATTTAAAAAATACATTAGTATTATTAGGCTATCAGCAGTAAAATTAGTTATGAAATTCAATTAAATCTTGTCCTAATAATATGTTGAAAATTTTTTCAAATTATATTGTAGTGAATCAAAATCTTTAAACGCTCTCACCACTATTTTGAAACAGTGTCAAAATTATAAACATCAAACTCCTCAAAACCGCAAGGATTTTTTATGATAAAAAAATAGTTATAGTTACAAAATATTTTATCTAGGATGATAATTTATCATGACTAAATAAAATATAAATATTTATGATCACAAATTCACAACTTTGTGATACGCAACCATCCTTGTGCCTCGACTAGCGCGAATTTCTCCATTTCTATTATATTCTATTGGCATTGCCGACCAATGAAATGCGGAGAATTACGAGCAATGGTTTTGTACTTGTGTATAGAATAGTGCGGATATGGGCAAACCGGACGAAAACCGTTTTTTTGTAATCATACCTATTTATATTTCAGTCATGATTATTATCTTCTGCGTATAATAAAACGTATTAAATTTGTCAACGCTGAATTCCGTCGTACCATCTTTTGCGCTGAGGTAATCAAAAATGTATTATAATACATGAGCAAAAAAATAAAAATAATAATACGTTCACAGATTACTTGTCGGTGCGGCAAATAACAATAGCACTCAACATTCTACTCTAATTACTAAAAGTATATATTATACCTACAATATAATTATATAAAATATTAAAACTACAAGCTCTTCTATTATACCTACAACATAAAATGGAACATATTTTATATTATTTAATAAATATTCATGATTGTGCATCAATGGTTTATTTTTACATCAGACTTCAGCCGAGCTGGCCAATCAAGTTTGAAAAAATATTATAAGCAATAAAGCCATTATTTTGGAATGCTTATAATTAAATTGTATTATTTTTTAAAAACGGGCAAGGATTTTCTTTAGTAATTTCAGGTTCGTGGGACAAAATAGAATATAGTTCAACCGAAGTCAACACTGTTGAAACACTAATGTCTTCTAGTTTAAAAAAGAAGATTTATAATAACTTAATTCACCTTATTTACAATATAGATAAAGTAACTAATAAGTAATAACTATTCTAAAAGTTTAAAGATAATACCAAACCACATGATAAATGATCGTGCGAGGATAAGACATAGTCATTCAACGAACCACTAATTTATCAGCAACAATTTGTCTTTACTATAAAAAGCTTTCAATAATTGACTGCTGAATCGATTAATACATAATATTTTATAAGGTAGGTATATGATTTATAATTTATAAATGTATTTATTAATTATAAATAATAAATTATTACGATTTCAGATTTCAGGAAATATTATTTGGTACCTAAATTAAACATTTTTTTAAATTATTGTTTTGTCTTCAATAATCACCACCCCGTTTAGTTTTATACGAATATTTGAACAATTGAATCTATGGAATACGAAAGTTCCAATTGAAATTTTGATTTATTTTTTTATTCACTTTTAATTTAAAAGATTTATAATCCGATTTAAGCCATAAATTATTATTAAAAAAATGATGAAGAGATCAATATAATACTTCCAAAGCTTAAGTCAAAATCTTTATAACAATTTGTATGAGAAAATTACTGTTTTTAATTAAAATTTTGCATACTGACATGTAAAAAATATTTCCAAAGCTTTAAAATTAAATATTATAATTACATGGTATTATTTATAGATACACACCATTCAAGTCATAAATATGAATATATTATGTATTTAAGCAATAGTCTTTTATAATAAATATTATCTCAACAAGACTTGTTTATTTCCAAACGACTTATACAAGGATACATTAAGGTAAACGCAAAATTATCGATACAAATAATAACTACTTATTAGCTATTACGGTTTTTAATTTTATTTTTGGAAAATATGAAATAAATTAGAATTTTTTTAAATTATTTTCAAGTGGTTAGCTGTCAGTATACAATGACGGGGTGCTGTAAGGCGCTCATTTCGTTTCGCTTAGCTCAGCAAAATTATGTCGAACAACCACCTAATAGTTATAAACGCAACTTGGTTAAAACCATGTTAGCTGAGTTTTATTTTTCAAAATCGTGTGACGATGTTTTATAAATTGTACTGCATTTCCTATGATAACATTTTTTATAAATGTGTCGAGGAACGATATCCTCAAAGTTTGAATTATAATAGGTATTTATAAAATTATAAAAAACTTTTTATAATTATATTTTTTAATGATGACTAAAAATATAGATTTAATAAATACTAATGAATAACAATATAATTTCTATATTGAAATACGTATTGTTTTCTATCTCCTGCTTTCAAATAGATCGTTTTCTGTTTATGATATTTTCATTGTAATATATATTGTTATTGAAATATCGTACGCAGTTATTGGCCAACTAATATTATGATATTGCGGTTAATTGAAATTAGAATATTAGGTACGTTTGTTCATAGATATTTGGTTAGTGAGTGCAGTTGTTTTCACGTTATGAACGAACAATTTTTTTGGTATTTGGCATTGTTATGATAATAATACCATACATAAACATACAATAATTGAAAATTCGTGTACGAAATTAAATTATTAATTGTATGCGATGTATGGACTGCGGACCACTCGTCGATTGAGTGCTGCGGAGTGGAGTAACGCTGGCCGACGTGTCTGGAAGTCTGAAACGGTCGAGTCACACCGCGCGAACTAAATCGATGAATATTGTAACTCAGCATGCTGTAAGCTCTGATCTGAATTCGATCAAATACAATATTTTTAAATGTGAATTTTGGTGGCACGCTGAGCTATATTTTTGGTGGTTATAAAATATTGTTCAGTTAGTAGAATACGATTTAAAATTAAAAAATTAAAAAACTGGGTTAATTGTAGAATTATTTTTATTTTCTGAATAATTTGTATATGCATATTTATTTTGCGCAGTCAAAAAAATACGAGTACGAAACAAAACGTTTCATGCTTTCACGAGGCTAGTTTCGAAATTTTATTTTACAAGTAAATGCATATTTTGAATTTTTATTTTGTTTTTAGAGTGTATTTCTTTGGTTTCATACGTTTTGAGACATATTTTAACTTAGTTAATATTTTAATAATGATATTAATTTTTTTCTCATCCGATTTTTTATTTTAAATAATACAATCAAAATATAAATTTGTTTTTATTTTTTGTCGTTGTATGTGGTTTTTGATTGGCTTTAGTGCACGTTTTTTTCTAGAAATCTGATCATTTTATAAATTACAGTGGATTTAAGACTCGCGAGTATAAGGTTCAGTCGCTTAATAGACTCATAATGTTTCGGGAGGTCCTGCCGTATTCAAAAACATTATGAAAAATTCAGTTATAAGACTCAAATTTCGTAAAAAAGATAGTAGAAAATAAACATTTTTGGTTAAAATTTAGAATTCAATTTGTTTTCAAAAATAACATATTTTTGTTGATTATTACTAGTTAGTGGTTTCGATTCATGCTTTACACTGTCTGTATGTACACAATTTTCATAATTTTTTTATTTATTAACTTATAAGTTAAGTAATGTGTAATATGTAGGGCTGGGATTTCGATGCACTTAGCATTGTTTTTCAAAGCTTACTGTGCAATGCTCATCTTGTCACAAATTTGTTTTATGTACATTTGAATAAGAATAAGAAAGTTTATTTTGCATTTTTTGGCATTTTTTAGTTTTTAGGTCATTTTCTTAATTTTTTAGGGCATTTTAGAGTTTTTGGAGCATTTTTTGAGTTTTTGGAAACCAAGTGCATGAATTTGAAATTTTATTTTAAGATTTTTACACCAACATGGTTTTTAAATAAATATAACAGATTATAAGTAGGTACTCGTAATTCGTATTATATTATCGGTTTGTCGCCATTATCGGAGTATTATCGAGTAACCTCTACCCGCATTTCCTGTTAAATAATCTTAAATCGGTAAAATCGACGTCCGATGATATCGTTCGACGTTCAGTACGAGTTTTGTCGTGGTTAACACCGTTTTATTACTTTACTTTATTACTTTATTAAAAATAAAAAAAAATTTTAGTTCATAAAAGCAATTTTTTAAGGGCATTTTCGGGTTTTTTTAGGGCATTATTTAGAGTTTTTAGGTCATAAAAGCATTTTTTTTAGGACATTTTTCGGGGGTTTTTAGGGCATTAAAATCCCAGCCCTAGTAATATGTATGTATTAAAGTAGTTTAAAATAAAAGCTAGATATACAATAAAATAAAATTCATGAATATTTTCTGTTTTTTTTTCCACTTCGCCTATAAGATCATTTAGTTTAAGACTCACTTTGTGCCGTTTCCAAAGTGAGTCTTATAAGTGGCGTTCACTATATAATAAGATTTAATAATTTAAGTAGTGATACGTAGAATAAATAAAACTAATTCAAAATAATAAATTAAGATTATGTAAAACAAAAACAAAAAAATAAAAATATTCTTGTTTTTGTAATGCATTTTTAAAATGCATATTTTAGGTATATTTTTTATTTTACATATAAATTCATATATTGAGTATTCAAATGTATATTGGTAACTTTTTATGGCTACATGTCCTCCGTCCTAGCAATAACGTATCATAAATATATACTGTTTTCAAAGCATATTAATATTATTTTGTTTAGAATTATTCAATACATAATGTACACAAGCATACAGCTTATAAAAATGAGTTGCATAGTGTTCTTGACTTTCTTGTGTAGGTTTTTAGTCATTTTTATAATTCTATTATTTTTACGAATCGCCTGGTGTTGATATACTAAAATCATATTCATTAAACATAAATACCTTCGTGAAGACTAAGGTTTTATTAAATAAATAGTGAAAAACAAAAAAAAAAATCTTTTTAAACACAACCTGTAGAATAATAATAGTAACTATTAATATGGTTAGTTATACGCATTGGGTTTTAATAATATCTATATGGTTATACGATTATAGGTAGTACCTAATTATTAAAAGCTCTTTAATATACACATAATATTTTAATTTATGCAATCTCTTTCTCAATTAGTTGTATGATAATCTCGTTGAAATGATTTTAAGTGAAGTATTTACAAAAACATTTTTTCTTACAAGTTATATTTAACTATTAAAAATATATAAAAAATCATACTGTAATATACAAGAATTATATTCTGTTGAATAAACTTCTTTCTATTAGATTCCTCGGTTCTTTTTTTATTGCTGATTTCTTATATTGTAGACAAACAGTAAATATTATTCTTAAGGTTAAATATTTCAAATCTAACAATTTTAATATTCAACCATACATCCCACCAGACTCTTATTTAATTGCATTGTAATTATTTTATTCATCAATGATTTATATTTTACATACTTTTGTATAAACATTGTACTCTTCGCCGTAGATTTAAAATTATTTCGATTAGTAAAATTTCTTCAGATCAGTCTCGTCACAAAACGATTTTAATTTGTTAAATATATTTTGTGCTTTTCGTATAATATTATTAATTTATCCTTAATATTGACAAGTTCAAAGTTTTGACATTTTCTAGGTTCCGTTCTCTGATTCCCTATGAAAATAGAGCTTTTAATATTGAAATTTTAACTTTAATAATTTGCTTCAGCATGTTGTTTAAAATCGTGATTTATGTTTTACCTTTAAATCCCTCTTTTCAATAAACATTATTTAAACTTAAAAAAAAAAAATCATAATTTACTTTAGGATTTATTATATACCTGTAAAGGTTTTATAAGCCCGATATTTTAAAATATATTTTTCACTAGAAACTACGTTATAATTCGGAATACAACCCAAGTTTAATCAACTTATACAGTTATATAAAGCCTCGAAGCTACCCAAAATGTGATATTCATAATGAGAGCTGTTGTTAGATGTATTAAATATGAGTAATCTAACTGTCAGGAAAAGTATTAATGATATGAAATTCTCATATATAATATGGTAAATGGCTAAATAAACTCTTCAGAATTACTAAGGTGCTTTAATTTTTAAATTCCTTAATGTCAAACTAAATCTAAAATAATTTTCATATCTCATTTAAATAAATAAATTATTAATCATTATGTTCTTCATTACCTGTTGTAGTTGGATCTGAAATGAGATTAATTCATGACGTCGAGTTGGCTTTAAATTTCATTTTATAGATTATTTATAATTATAATATTATTAGTAATTTTCGATTAATTATTGTTTTGTTATTTTATCCAGAGGTGCAAATCTAGGGGTGCAGGGGGGGGGGCAACTGCCCCCCTTCATTTGGTAGGTAGGTGGTCAATTGGTTGATACTCGATGGTAAATTTTCAGACATTGCAATAAGCATACATCAATACATTTATATTATATTTTTATTTGATACATTTTAATATTATTTATTTATTTATATGTAAGTGAGCACAGTGAATTTTTTTTTTTAATAGGTGGGTGTTCAATACTTTTGTTTTGCCCCCCCCCCATAATTTGAATAAGTTTGCGCCTCTGATTTTGTCTTACAAATTTTAATTCGTACTATGTCTTTAAATATATATTAAAAATGTGTATTAAGTTTTTAAGTCTGTTTAAATATAAAAATTAATAAATTAATAAGTAGATACTATATATTTTACAGCTATATTAAACACGTATAGTTTATAAATATAAATTGATAACACATGCTTTTTCGAAAATCAGCTTAAATAAAATAGTAAAAACATATTATGTTTCAGAATGGACAAGAGTGAAAAAACGAAGAACTGTACTAATCAGTGCAATTCTTGTCATAAAACAGCTGAACCAGAACATCAAAGAGCCGGGGTTTTTATCTAAAGTTAATCTAAATAAAGATGGAAATCAAAAAAATCAGACGACTGAAAAATACACTACATCCAAGAAAAACTGAAAATTAATATTTATGTGAAAAAAAACTTTTAATTTTTAAATTTGCCTAAAATTAGTAAAATATTTATCTTATATTTTTATTTTTTATACAGTCTGTTTATAAATTAAAAAATTTGAATTTATTTTTGCTAAAAATAATATGTACCTACTTATTGTAGTATCATGAATTGAATTTTAATAACAATCGTTACAAAATATATTATACTTACGAATATTTGTCAAATTAAGTTGTATATTGACCAAACTACAAGGTCTACGAATACTTCAAAAGTCGTATTAATGTTGAAATTGAAACTGTGAAAATTAACTAGCAGATATAAAATAAAAATAAAATAGTATCTATAGTATTAATATAGCATAATACTATTATATGTTGCATTGTGTAAATTACAAATGTATTAAAAACATAAGAAATGGCAATAAACTCATTAATAGCATAATATATTGTTTTTAAATCCTAAGCTTTGTGAACACTTTGGTATGAACAATAGTTGTTTTGTTGGTTTTAATAAACCACTTTTACCATTCACTCTATAAAACATTAATATATATCACTCAGTTTATTAATAGTCGCTAACTCTTTTATATAGTTCTTATTCATATATGCATTACTAATTTATTATAGTGGACTGGTATGTGTACCTATATACTAATTGTGGTATTAAAACAACATTTCAGATTATGTATTTTTTTAAGAACTTGAAAACGGGCTGCAATTATAGTTTTAACGGTATTGTAATAACGCAAAAATAAAGAAAATAAATAATATAGCAAAAAAATAATAAAATAATAAAAGATAATATAACTAATACCTGAGTTAATACAACTATTAAATATAACTAAGACTCCTGCCAATAGTTATATTAATTAGTGAAAGATATTAGAAATAAAATGGTGTTTGGTTGATTTATTGAGATACACTAAAGGATCTGTATTGTTCTCTGTATTGCTATAAGAGCTGGAGAATAAGCTACCAGATATAAATATTAAAATTGCGCTATTACCTTCCTCCTGATTGTCGGAGGGTTCTCGAGGTCGTGATTCAAGAACGATCAAGTACACCGTGATAATAAAATATTAATTAATAAAATACAATATAATATATAAAATTATATAAATATATGAATATTGATGCGTATGCACCTTACCTTATTCGCAGCTGTGTTTGATATGCGGTTGACGCAATAAGATAAATAAAGGTTTTTTTATCAAACACTCAGATTAAAGAAAAACAACACTGTTAAATTTCGATTTTAAAAAAGAAACGGTCCAGCTGTTGCTCGCAATGTCTGGTGTCGAAGAGTTTTTAGGTGCTCCTGCACTCTTGAGGTTGTTTTAGTGTTGGGTGGTGCTCATGCACTTATGACAGGTGCACATGCACTCAAGACTGGCGCTCATGCACTGATGAGAGGAGACGACTTGGTCAAGCCAGCAAGGGTCGCAGGCGGCTCCATCAAAGGCCTCTGCGTTTCTAAAGATTTACCGTTATCGGTAGCAGAGGTCCTCATTGGGCCATCCCTTGTCTCTGGTGGCACGCAGGCACACAAAATAGATCAAACGTGTGACGACACATTGTCACAACTACGTCTAGGTTCCTATACGTGACCAAACAATGCAGATTGTTCCTTCCATCAGTGATTAAATACATTTATTGGGGTTTAATGGTTATTTGCGGGCGACATCTTGACTGTTATTTATTTTATTGGATAACTAAGCAATATAAGAGCTAAATTACAATTCTTTTAGGAGTAATAAAATATAAAGTGCCGATATATAGTTACAATTACAAAATCTACAGTATGTAAATTACACGTCATTTTATAGATTTCTTTTTAATTTATTGAAGTAAAATGAGAAGGTATAATTATAGAAACATAATATTTAAAGGGCAATAAATGTGAAAAAAATTTGACACTAGACATCTATAGAGGTATTTGCAAAGACTCCGTATAACAAAAAAGGCACATTATTCAAATGCCTTGCTAAACATGTAACTTAAATGTGTGGCTTTCCCTCTCTTTTTCATATACAAAATGAAAGCAGAGCACCTTAGCGCCATCAGAAGGAGAATTTGAAAAAACTTCGAAAAAAAGATCATAACAATTTCAATAATGTGTGTCGTTAGAAAGGCGATACCCAAAAAAAGCTTTTCTTTTATATAAATTAGAAGAAGAATAAGAATACACAGATAGGTAATAGTAACACATAAATAACAATTTTGACAATCAAGATTGATAAAAAAAACATTAGAATATTAGTGTACCATATTATTATTATTATTGATCCATTTCGATATTAATTAAATAAAGTTAAAAATTCTAATTTAGTATCACAGTAGGTACCTAATTTGTATGTATATGAAATATATAGGAGTGAAAATCCCTTTAATCCTGTATTTTAACTTTCATACTGTGAGCACTTCTTTGAGATTGGTATATATCTTGATGTACGTGCACGGTGCTATTGATGTGAGCTATGCGAAGGTGGATGAAACTTAAGTAGAAAACTAAACACATACTTTTCGAGAAACTTATTAAAAATACTCGAGAGTTTGATATCCGGATGTGTTTAGCTTCCTATAAGAAAGTAAAATATATATAATATATATAGACGCTTTTTATTACCGTTCTCGTACGGTATATCGTTGTTTTTAAAATGCAGGAAAATATATTTCTGTTGAAGTATTTGAACAATAAAGATCTGACTTTTGAAACACGCCTCCTTATAATTTAAAAAAAACCTATCCCATTTAAAAAAGTAAACTATTTTATTAATATTTGTAGGTACTGTAACTTGTATTTTACATTTGCAGTATTATGGCGAACAGAAAACAGTTTACTCTTACGTTTGATCGGAACTCGTTAACGACTACATACTTATGATATAAATATGTATTGCCTTTGATAAATTTTTATTTTATTATTGACATTTAACCGTAAAAATTGTTTTATTTGGATGATATTTTTCAAAGGAAAATCATACATGTAAAACAGGAGACTAACAGTTTTAACTGCAGTCTAATGGTTAACGATTGATTTAAGTTTAAAATTATAACATTAATATGCAGAGATCGGATTTTATAGTACTAAAAATAGCTGAAATTGCGCTATAATATGTCCTAAAGAAATGAAAAATAGGAGAATAAAAATAAAATAAAAAAAACACGTACGACTATGTGACAGAATATTATGCGCAATAGTATAGGGTAATCCATTTAAGTGGTTACACTAATTATCACGAAAAGGATTAACTTTTTTGAATTTTTTTTTTAACTTTTAGGTTTAGGCTTTTCTTAAACCGTATATTATTTAATTTATTTTCACCCTTATACCGCGTGGGTTAGAGGTATAGAGGTATATATTAGTGGTATATAAATATATATTTTCAAATAAATTTCAAATTTTTAACCCTCTCGGCATGTGCATGTGCAATGCAACTTAATTTTTTAAAATAGCAAATGGTATTTTTGATACCAAATTCGAATAGATTGATTTTTTTAAAGTCATTTTGACCAATTAACTATGGCTCTAAAACCAAAATTGACTGAATGAGAGCCATTTAAATTTTAATAAATAATACATTTTTACAATTCATTATAAAATGCATAAAACCATTTATAATTATTTATTATTGATTACTTTTTGAATATTTTTACGTATACAGTTGCAATCAATTTTAATTAAATAATTTTATATCCATATTATGTTAATCTTATTTATAACATGTATATATAAAAAAAATATATTCAAAAAGTAACCAATAATAAATAATTATAATTGGTTTTATGCATTTTATAATGAATTGTAAAAATGTATTATTTATTAAAATTTAAATGGCTCTCATTCAATCAATTTTGGTTTTAGAGCCATGGACAATTGGTCAAAATGACTTAAAAAAATCATTCTATCCAAATTTGGCATCAAAAATACTTGATGCTATTAAAAAAAAATAAGTTGCATTGCGCACGCGCGTAATACAGAGGGTTAGAAATTTGAAATTTATCTAAAAGTGTGTATTTATGTACAACTACTTTGTGGCTACACTGCACCCTCTGATTACGCCACGGGTTATTAGTGTTGAAACTTGTAGTAATAATATAATAGTATTATAATAATACATAATACTACTATATTAAAGTGTAATTCTATTTAAATTTTTGTGACTATTTTAATAGATTCTGTTAGCTTTTGTAGATTAAAAAAATAACAATTCTTTTAAACAAATTACTTATAATAACCTAATCACAGAATAACTAAGAATTATTGTTTGATTAATGTTTAATATTCGATAACTCGAATTAATATATGAATAAATTTACTTGATTCACGTATACGGTAACTAAATAAACATATACATTTTTGTAAATTAAGACTAAGTTATTGATCCTATAGTTTTATGTGCTTGGTTAGAATATATTTTAACGTCTTTCTATCGCTCATCACTAGAGTTATACGTACAGTGCCGCATCCAGAAATTTCATACCCTAAGGCACAGATTCACTAACTCGAATCCTTGGATTTGAAATCAAACTTTTTTTTCACAGACCAAGTTCGAGACCTATTCCTTTGAATAACTATAATGTCTGTTGAACGAGAACGATGAAATTAAATCGTAACCAAAATAATCGCCTTCTGATCGCTATGTACAATTACTGCATTACTGTGCATATTACTCACATGAGGAGATTAAACGTTAGTTTAAATTTAAAACAGCATAGGTAATTTCTTATTATTGTAAACAAAAAATACATTTTAATTATTATTGTCATTATGTGTTTCACAGTGAGATGATAACTGCATGCTTGGCATATAGGGTGATCTTCTTTTGCCATAAGGAATCCGTGGGCGAGTCTGATGGGCCTATTATCAATAATCTCTTCTTTTCGTGTTATATTTGGGTCCCATCTAAATGATGTGTTTTTATCCTATTTAGTTTATTAGTCATACTATTCCAGGAGAGATGCCATTTTTTTACGAAGGAGTGAATTGATGTGGGATTTAAAGTCGTCGTAAAGAATTATGTCAAGAATGGTTGCAACTTTACTGGATATGGCTAGTTTGGCATGCTTTTCCGCCACAGACTTACAGAGTTGGTTTGGAAGTATAATACAGTGATGCATAACACAGTAACTTTAATTGATATTTAGTTTTAACCACAATTATGATTGGTGTTACTTCATTAAAAAATTACTAATGAATCACCTCCCATATATACTAATTTTAAATATTTATAACATTTATCTGTAAAATACTGATGCGTTAAAAAAAAATCAGTATATATATATATATATATATATATATATTAAATATGTCTTGGTGGTGCAATTTAATAACTCTTTAAACTTGTTTTTTTTTATGTCATCAAATTTGCACACGCCAGATGCTTTAATAAATAAAAATAAAACTTTTTTCGTAACTATTCGCTTTTCGCGCCTACCTGCAGGTTTTTTTTAAAGACCAAATGGTAAAACCATGGAGGGTCGACGGCGTTTGAGATGATTACTACGCTTGCGTTCTCGATGCCGCGGGGGCGCAAAATGCATCGCCATGGTACGCTGACCGAGTATCGTGTGCCGCGCGGCTTTTCAGTTGTCCCCATACACCGCGACAAGGAAAATGTTCGTGAAAAGCGCACCGTAATCGCTCGTAACCACGACGCATATCCGATTCGCGCCGTCCGCATGTTACATGTCTCATTTTCAACCAGATAACGGTATTTAAGAGCTGTGACACTTTGCATCCTCCTGTGAGTATATACATATGATTACAACGCATATTGTCTTATATAGTATTTTTGAAATTTTCGTAACATCAATTATTTATTTTATATACCCATAATGGTGGCCCATCGTCGCTATCTGGCTGGTGATATTTGCGTGTTTCGCTAATCTAAAGTACCGTATTAGGTAAAAACTAAAAATACGTATTTTTTTTATCTTTATTGGATTTTCACATTAATCTCAAGTCCTGTCTTGAAGCCTCCTGTAGATATTAAAATAACTCATTATAGTTCCTGTATTATTATAATATTAATATTATAGTATAATATTATACTAATATAATATTATATGTGATATTTAATTACATGATATTTGATTTAATTTAATTTTTTATATTTTATTGATATCTACTGGTATGCAGACTATACTCGTGGTTTATGGATAGTGAAAAAATTAAAAATTTAATGATAAATTTAAAAATAACTCTTGTATGAGACATAATATAATTTTATACCTATTAGTAATTTTATAAACAGCATTATAAATTATATTGTACACACATAGAAAATAATGTACCTAATTAATGTTATATGCGAACGATTATAAATCGTGAATTTTGCATCTATAGGTCTGTGTTAGAATGATTTGTTATCTTAGTTACAGGTAGTATGTATTCAGATGTGTGATGGAAGTATTCGATTTCGATAGTTGGTTGATTATGAATACAGCATGTATTATAATTTATAAATGTAGTTATATTTAATATGTATACATTGAAATTTGTGTTTGAGAAGTAAAGTCAGTCTTCATAACAAAACAAAAGTTTATGTGTTTTATGGTTGTATGCATTAAGGGTTTTTGGAAACTTTCGTTTAAGACTATTATGTGTTGCTCTCTCTCAAAATTGATTGTTCTAAATTTAAATCACTGTAGAAGTTTGTTTAGAATTTGTGAATGTAGCTTAACGTAATATAGGTCTTCGATAAAGATATTAAATAGACGAATAAAAATATCACGAAAGATGAGAAACTTTGTTATTCCTTTTTTATATATTTAAATTATTTTTATTAAATATAGGTACATTTTTAATATTAATGATAAAAAGGTCATCAGAAATATTCAAGTAAGTTTATTTATAAATATTTCAAAATTTTCCTAAAATTAATCAAGATTTTATTAAATTACGTTTGACAATTATACAGACAAATAATGATAAGATTGAAAAACAATATAGATACAGTTATTTTTCAACATTAAATAAACACCAGAATACTACCCTACAATCCTCAACACATGTATTTCATTGAATTCCATTTCATGAGAACACAGAAAGGGTTAAAGTTTGGGTCCTGTTATTTAAACTAGCACATATATAAAAGAAGTTTAATATTATTACTAGAATAATTTGTGCTAAACTAGACAAAGAAATTACTTTAAACTTTTATCTTTAACTTTTCATTTTTAATTAAACTAACGAAAATATCAAATTGAAATGTCTATTAACATACTGTGGTGGTCAGTCACAAAATAAATTTCAAGTGTACCTACCAGGAAAGAAGATAGTGAAGTCTTCGGATTGATTCATTGAAATTAAATTTGTATTGATCTCATAAAATAATATAATATACTATAATATTGAATATACATACTGATTTTTTAACTGTATGAAAATTATATTTAATATATTTTGTAATACAAGCAAACAACACAATCCATTATAGTAGGCAAAAAAAAAAAATTGACATACGAATATAATTTAATACTTTTTCTAGTAATAATTTATTTCAATAGTTAATAAATAAAATATGTATATTTACATATTATAATTTAATATACGGAGTTATAAATATAACTTTAATTTTTAATTTTTTTTAAATTTTAATTAAGCCTCAACAACAAAGGTTATTGGCTATAAACATTAATATTTTTTAACACAATTATGAAGCATTAATAATAATATATAGATAACAATAATAACAATATAAAAAAATGAGATTGAAATATAACTAGATTATATTAGTTGGTATAGGTAGTTTAGTTAATTTTAAATAATTAATTAATAACTAGAATTGTGAAACTATAAAGTACCTATATATATAAAACGATTATCACTAATACATTCATAATTTGATATGTTTTATTCCTACTCCAAACTCATAAATCATACAGTGTAATTTAAAAACAGTTTTGATTATTAAAGTTATCAGGTGTAATCTTAGTGTTATTACAGTCTACAATTACAGTCATTACAAATGAAAATCGGCCACAAATTCCGTTTGAAACATTCCAACATTCATGTTTACACTTTTTTTATTTTATTATAATTGAATAAAAATAATATTATATTATGATGTAGGCACTTGTAAAAATCCGTATCAATTGGTTTTCTGATTTGACGTTTGTTGTGATTTGATACAAGATATTATATAACTATACACTAAACATATACATACATCACAAAGCTTGTCGATGCAAGGGATTAATGACACACACGATTTCGATGAAGGTAGGAGTGTGTGTATGCGTACTTCCCTTTGGCGTATCTTTTAGCTTATCCAAATATTTTATATAGTGACGTATACCAACTGCTGTTCAAAATATCGAGTTAACGAGATGACGGCAAAGAAAATAAATTTCAATAATATCATGTGAGCCCACATACGTTAATTTTCCCGTTTAACGAAAAATACCAGATTACCAGAAATGTATCATATAGTTTTGAAACGACGGATTAAGATTTTTATTCACCTCCTCATTTGCCCCACAAATTAATTTAATTTAACCTCATAAAATATATATTATATATATACACAATAATGATTAGTCAGATTATTAGCTGGAATAATGCACACAAATATGACGGTTTGTCGGTAACTATATATATATAATAATTAAATAACTTTAATAACTTGTATAGGCTACAGTACGCTTAGTTGCATGTCAGATACGTCTATCTAAAAATACACGCGTGGATGAGTGACTTAGGTCACGTGTTTAACGAATATAGGTGTAAAAATAAGAAATATATTTTGTAACATCTTATATATATCATATACATATATAAGTTTCGTGAACGTACGCCGAAAGTTTGTATCCAATTAAATTATGAATTTAAAATGACACGTTTGGCGTATTACTATAAAGAGCCTACACTCCGTTTTTCTTGTTATGTTAAAATTTGAATAGTAATTTAATGCACTATATGTGATTGTTATAATCTTGAGCAGCATATCGCATGGAGGTAGGTACAATTTATAAATGTGTTGCCAATTTATTATGTAAAGTTTAAGTCGTCGTTACGCCTTGTTATCATCAACACGACACAAGTGAATCAACATTTTGTTGAAAGAAATTTCGATAAGTTATATCAACTTTAATAAATTGAGAAAATCATAAAAAACGGAGCTACAAAAACATAATAACTTAAAAACACCTTTACGCTAATGCATTATAAGTACGTTATTCAATTTGACAAAACTCTGGACTTAAAATGGAAGTAAAAATGTTTGTAGTTTTGATGATTAAAATCCATTTTCATGATTATATAATGTGATTTTTGACGCTCAGGTTTGGAATTAGTATAAAAAGTTAAATTTTATAATTTAATTTAACCTCAATGTCAAAAGTAATAAAAAGTTTTTCTAATTTCTAAAGTACGTTTCAACTAGTAAGTAGTATATGTAACTCAATATTTAACACTTTCAATGTAATTCAAACAAGTCTTCAACTTAATTGCTGTATTTTAAAAGAAGTACTCTTATTCTAAATACATTTTGTTATAGTTATGGAATCATGATTTTTTTAAATGTTACATTAAAATATTTGTTGTAACACTTAACTACTCCATAAGACTGAATTAAAAATCTAAATACTATATGTTTTTTTATTCAAATAGTTATTAATATATTAATTTAAGTATATTGCAAAATTATAATCATAGAGATAAACTAATTTATATTTAACCGTTATTAATGATATTATTATAAATAATAAAAACAAATACAAAATAAAACACTTGTTACATCGCAGTTAAAAATTTTAAGTTTAATATAATATTATTATAATATTAAAAACATAATTGCAATATGTCATCTCTTCCAGCTATAGGTTAGGTTAGGTACCAAACATATACCTACTATGTTTAATGTTTATAAATGCATATAGTTATACGGTTAGAAAAACATATTAAACATAAAAGTTATTGAACTACTTAATGACTAACCTATAGCAAAGTAAAATAAAAATACATTTTGAAGTGGTGATGCAGACATATTTTTTTTGTTACAGACTCATATCCTTTATACTTTTTTTAAAGATTGCTCGAATAGGAGCAATTCCATTAAAAATTTATAACGAAGAAACTAAAATGCACTAATAATCGTATTTTAAATATAATAATACGTATGTATTGTTTACTTTAAATTCATTATAATAATTCAAACAGTATTATAAATATAACATATTATATATTATATAATACGCTATTAATGTCGAGTTCAAAATTATATTAAAACTATAAACAACATTTCATTTTCATTATTGGTATTTATATTTTTAATATACAAACTAATAACAAAACATATAATAAATTAAATTTAAATTTTGTTCAATAATATTTTTGAAAATTTGTTACCTAGTTGTAAAAATAAATGAATTTAATACAATTCATAAATACATTTATAAAAACAAATTAACTTAAATTATTAACTTACAAAATATACCTATAAATGAGTATTTTTTTTTATAAACTTTTAATCAAAACTAAATTATTTTATTCTCTTTTGAGTAAAATCATAAACTTTAAGTTAAAAAATATCTCAAAAACATAGAAAAATTTAATAATTTATTTTTAATCATTTGATGGGATAAAATATTAGTTTTAAAAATGTACGTAGTAGGTATAATATATTTTTTTTATTTTATTCTACCTTCAGTGCCTTCAGAAGTACTTTACGTCAAGTGTATTACAATTTATGGTCGATTGAGTCTGACTAGAGGTTTTATAATTGTATTACGTATCGGAATTCATCAAACCAATATCATATTATCATAATATAATTATATTATGATAGGCAATATAACAAAATCACGACATTCGTGTAGCTAAATAGCCTACTCAGGACGCCATGTCATAAAATATATTTTACTGTTATTAAAAAATTTACAAATGCATGAACAAAAACCAAATGAATATAAAAATGTAAAAAATATTAAATATTAAATATCAAATACATTTCAAGTAGCTTGCTTATTTACTAAATAATATAGGTAGGTACATATTAAAACACGCGTTAGTAGAAACATACTCGTATCTATACGTATTCTATACCTAACTAAAATATTTAACGTGCAATCAAATATGTCTGCTACATTAATGTTTTGGCACACGAATACAATTTAGCGGATTGTAGATATGAAGTAGATCAAGAGGGATAACTGAAAAGTCTAGAAAAAACGATTTTTCAATATGATACTTTTTTCTTTAATAATAATTATTATTACCGACATAGGATCGTATTTATTTCAATGTATCGTATTGAATAATACATTATAGAAACAGATAAGTGTTCTGATTTTAATTATTGTAGTCACCGATATTGAAAAATTAGTAACATGTTGGTTACAATAAGTCACCGAGCTCACAATTATGTTAGACTGGGGGGAGGGGTGTAGTGTAGCACGTGTACGAAGGTTCGTATAGGGAACGGGCGTTGTTAGAACGCGAAAGAGGTGAGAAATAATAACAAAAAAATCGCATGCGCACGTTTTTCACAAGGGTGGGTGATGGGTTAATTTAAAAACAAAATTAACATTGCAGGCATTGGTAAATTGTTTCATACGAAAAAAAATAAAATCGATTTTTACTTTTTAGTTCCTATAGGTATAGCCGTTTATTGAGAGTTAGGTACATAAATATTTATTTTTTACGTTTACACCACTACTGGAGCAGTTTTATAACTTAATTGAATTTTATGGTTAATTACAACGCATTAACAAGTATAATTTAAAACACAATCGATAATAAAGATTTATAGTAAACATATTTTAATGTTATCTATTAAATAGTATTAATTAGAGTGATAATTTTAATTACTTTATTGTATTTTATTATGGTAGATATCTATTATTCAAAAATATATATAAAAAAATATCACAGCTAAAGGGGGTGATTTCATTTACTATTTTATTCTCGTTGAGCATTTTACGCCCTCCGCCTCTCTATGTGTATACTCTACCGATTGCTAGTCCAGATTAGATGAAATTTTTCACAGCAGTACCTATATTGAAAACAACATTCAACCATATAATATTATACTCCTACTGGGTGGTGGTAGTTATAAACACACACATACGCTCATGGTGGAGGAGGGCCGAGGCGAAGAACTACTCGGCACTTTGGACAAAAAATTATAACCAAATGCCCCCCGAGGACCCGTATAATATCAGTCGTATAAATTCAGATACACACACATCTATGTGCATACACATACGCATACACTATGTAATACACACGCGCAAGATCGCCTACTCTTTATTGAATATTTAGGCCCTCTCGCGATTATTAAATTTCGTTATGACCTAAAAAACGTGTTGTTCTACTGGCGCGTGACCCGTTCCCATTAGAATTGCTCTAATTTCGTTTACGACCATTGCAACCCTTGATTATGGTATAGGCCCATTTTTTGATACCACACCTTTTCACTCGTTGTATGCCAAATTAGAAAATAAAATTCGTTCTGTAATAATCTCATTTTCTTTTTTAAACGTCCTTACTCCCTTTTCTTTTCTATTTTAGCAACGCTCAAACATAATTACGACGGGTTTTTCCATAGAAATTTAATGTGAATAAAAAATATTAAATTCGACGAGTTAATATAGTTTTTAAATAACACATATTTTGTTTAACAAAATATTAAACTAAAAAAAATTATTTTGAGATTCACACCTTAATATCTAAAATACTGTAGTTAAGAACAAGATTAATTGTAGTTTTGTAACAAATGTTAAGTTAGGTATACTTAAATTTTTTAAATTTCAATACAGCCAATATAGGTATCATATATATCTCAGTGTAAAAAATTTTATTACTCGTATTTTTTTGTGATTAAATCTAATGATTACACTAAATAATATTTATAAGTAATGCGTAAAAACATTGATGATAGACTATGAAGTAACAGATACCTATCGTGAAATCATTACCTTGCTTATTCGTTCTACGTTTTAACCTTGGAAAAAACTTTTAAATTACATTTTCGAATTGTTATTTGTTTACAAATCGCATAGTAAACAATGCGTGTGCAGTATTATAGTGAAAGGTTGGCGAGTGCAATAAAAATAAGACATTTTTGTTACGTAGTTTAGAGTTTATAATTTATATGCTGTTAATAGTATATATAACTTATGGTGCAAAAGAAAACTATCATTCTTAATTTATGTATCTACTAAATTTAATCAATAATGCACACAATTATTTTGGCTTATTGTATAGTACTATAGTATATATCTGGTATAGTATATTGAGCCAAATTCTAGATTTAAAAGAAAAAAAATTATTCTAAATGATTGTTGACCATGCTTTACTTGTCAATATAAATAATTTAAATGCACTAACAATAAGAGCGAACTTACATTCGCCAAAAACAAAATACAACGAGCGCTCAATATACCCATTTATTCATATACCTACCTACATATATATTATTAATCTGTGCAATTAAATTAATTAACAATATGAACAGAACAGATATAAAATTAAAACTATTTTATTTATGGCATCTATCTCATTTATCACGCTAACTGGGCTAATAAATAAGTTCGACCAATATCCTTATAAATTGATTCAAAGTATCTATAAATTAATAGGAATATAAGAAATTTATTTTTATGGAGTTAGAAGTGGTCCTTATATTTTCACCCTTTCATAAAACTTTTTTTAATGTTATATAGTTATATCAATATATTTAAACGAAACTTGTGTTTTGAATATTTAATTGTAACAGTATAAAATATTATAATGTGTACTCACAAACCATATTCGTATGTTATATTAAATATTATAACAGCGTTTATTTTGGGTTATATTAAATAAGTTGTCTTTCATTTCTCGAATCGTGGAATAAATCAATATCAATATCAATATTTTTTATTTTTATTTTTTTTTAATATACGTACTCATATTAGTATTATGATTATTAGTACTACATTACTTAAAAACGATTTATGCAGAAACAATATTTTTCATACTAGGTATTTTAAATGACTTGTAGAAAAACGTTTAAGAATTCATATAATATGAAAATAAGATATTGATTATGAAAATATTAGCAACTATAAATAAATACAATGAGTGTATTATGTCAAATAAAAATTGATTTTTTTATTTACTACATTTTCTCTAAAATCATCTATTCAATACGATGATATATTTGAATAAGTAACATAAGTAATAAAAAGTACAAGTATAATTGTATTGGAATGCCTCGTTATTTTATAAAAATTACGTTCTAATTGTATGATAAAATCTTATTTTAAAACACATGTAAATAATTATTAATCGGTATTTCTTTGTTTAAATATAACATAAAATATTGAACGTATTGTTTAACAAGACAATAATCTGTAACTAAGTATACCAAAATGCTTTTAATATTATAGCAATTGAGCAATATTTGTTGTTGAACACTTTAAAAGTCTAAAGTAAAGCTTATTTTAAAATTTAATTTTGATGATAGTGTTATAGTCATTCAACTACGGCTCGGAAATTCCACTGATATTTAATACTTACAAGGAATTTTGGCGGAATTTATTATTATTATTATTTTTTTTTTATATTAAATTCGATTTAACCATAAATTTAGACTTTTGTAGTGATCACCGAGTTTTTTGTACAAGCCATTAATATTCTAAAGCATAGAATATTATAGTATAAGCTATAATATATGAACATTTAAAAAGTTCTAATATTTTTAATGAATTTAAGTGCGAAAAATATTGTTTTGTATCATTAGTTTGAGAGAGACAACGGGTAGGATTCATTAGGAACAATATAAAAAAACTTATAATCCGTTCAAATGATTTATGGAGATCCATTTAGACTGAATAATATTACTTAAAATTTATGTTTATATTCATATTTGTGTTTATAATAATAAAACTATAAGATTTCAAACTGCAATTGGAATTATCCAATACCTTATTATACCTACAGGTTAGGTTATAGTATAAATAAATATTTCCAATTGGACAGAATGAGTTTGGTTTAGTTAGATACTGAATTATTTACCAATTTTTTTAAATATTGCCAGTTACAAAAAGTAAATACACGATTCAATAAAACAACACACATGCATTAAATTTAACAATCACAATCAATATGAATTTAAATAAACTGTTATAATATAATATATAATATATTAGAATTATTCTTTTTTCGATTCTCTCTATAAAAATCTAAGTTTGTGTTATAAAAAGAGAGAGTTTAAAAACAATTTTGAGAAAAAAAAGACGATATTAAATAAAGCTTTTAAAGAAATAAGTACAATGTGTAGATATGCCAATGAAAGAGCAAAAAAATAAAGGAAAAAAGAAAAAATACATTTTATAAATTCATAACATTCTAATAAAACCAATTGTCTCAACTACACAGAATAATCATAAAATGATCAAGAATTTATATACAATTGCTAATGCTTCAATTATTTAATTTTATATAATTTATTTCATATTATATTTGTATTGTACGTTGTGGTGTACAATTTGAAATACATGTCAGTCATGCAACGGACATATACTTGAGCAACGATCGCACTTCAACATCCTTTGATGTTTGTCAGAATACCGATAATTATCGGTTGGCTCGAGTAACATAAAGGCACGCTTGCGCATTACCTACAGTTATATTACATCAAAATGTGCATATGTTATGTATCGCTGACTTAAAAATATATACTCGAGTACTCGACATTTAATAAAATTACACTATAGGTATATATTATAAGTCTTACCTAACTAAAAATCGACACTCAACGAGTTCCGCAATTATCTTACAGATATGTTTCTCCGATATTCCAAACTACCCTGCAGTATCTATTCATACTACAATATTAAAATTCAATAAATTCTTGAATATTTATAACTATAAAAAAGGTTAGGAAGTGTATGGAAAGTTTTTTCTTATAAGTTATAACATACCTGTGAATAATAATATATAGGTTATCACTGATCGTTCTGGGTCTGTGCGTCCCAACGTGCAAAGCTGGAAAAACAGCTAACATAAGCCTTGTCATTTCGGAGGTGATCAAGACTTTCATCACTGCAACACACTGTATAATAATAAATAGTAAGCGCTTTCAGACGGTAATGGGTGAAAAATTAGTTAAATTGATCAAAATTCACGTCCTGAATTTCGTCACATAAGACGTATGCATTCGTGGACGAGAAAAATTGTGAAATTGAGAAACTGTCGGTGGAGGTGTATCTACGCGACGCGAAGAAAACGGTCTCGACGACTTGATTAAGAAAGTCGTGTTCACATCACTCTCCGCGTGTCTTGTATATTTTTTAAGCTGTGATACCCCTGTAGCCTTATACATATACAATATGTATAGTATACCATAAAATTAGTAATCACACGTCAAAAATCTGATGAATTCAATTTTTAGGTATTATTCCAGGGGCGTCATTTGGGGGGTGGCTGGGTGTGCAGCGGCACCACCAACTTATAAAATGTTAGCAATTGGCCCGCCATTAATACTCTAATGCGCCGTTATAACTGATATGATTTCTATAATAAAAATATAACCAATGTCTACTGCTTCAAATGAAAGATTTTTTTATCCCTCAAAAGAGTAAAAACATATTCACTAACCACCATGGGCAACGAAAGATTAAATGGTATAATGATAATTGTATATAGTTGAGAATGAAGAAGCAAGTATAATATTGATTTACAAGAGGCTGTAAATATTTTTGCACACATTAAAACCCATTGATGTCCGCTTATTTAAATTTTTAAAATAACTAATATTTTGATGTTTTGTATAAATTATGTTTAATTTTGGAATTAAAGAGTATTTAATTATTAATTATACCTTATTTGCCTTTTTTTCAAATAATAGTTAAATGGCTTTAGCTTGTTTCTGTAATGATTGCTTATATTATGTTAGAAACTTTTAATTCTTTGAATTGCTAGTTATTTAAAAAATGCAATAGTTGTTATAAATAATTTCAATTAGAATTATAAAAGGGAAGGAAAGAATATTTACATAAGTTTGCGCCTAAAAGTTTATACACCTGGAAAAAAAACTGAAATGACGTCCCTACATTATTCGTGTAGACATCATGGCATTCGTATTAGAAATTATGTACAATTTTGAATTTATAATAGCACATCTCATCGTGCGATTTAACCCAACAGAACACGGTAACATTTCACGGCACGAAGCGGTGCAGTGTAAAATCAAATTAAGTCCGACCAACGGATGAGAGTATAAAAGTTACCTGGTCGTCACGAGTATAGGTACTGCAAACAAGTAGATGATATAATAGTATAGAAGATCGCCTACGCCATGTTTACCGCAGTTGGGCTGCGTGGATTTCGAATCTTGTCGTATGACGTATTTCACCAATACTAAATAAATGTGTTGGTGGCAACTTTCCGAACGCTTCTGTCTGCGAGTATTCCAAAGTAGATTGATTCTATATAGGTAAGCTTGCGGTATTCCACCGGTAACCACGGTCGGGAGCTGGCCTGGGTGACAACCATTACCGCAGTACCGTCTATATCAATTTGTGCAGGGTGTAAAATGTATGATATAACATTATTCCTGTGACGACTTGTTCATGTGAAATATCATTTTCAAAATTTAACATAACCAAACTTAGAAGTGCCATGTTGCAAGAACGTTTAGATAACATTTTGTCTGTGTTTATAGAACAGGCGAACTAGCATGTTATAATGTAGACCTTGAGGCCAGCTTAGAGCTATAATATAATAAAATATGTATGACAAATTAATGATATTTTTTTAATAATACATATTTCAGTTTTTCAGTTGCAAAAAAAAAAAATATTGTTAAAAATGTAGTCTAATATAATATATAGTTAAAATATGTATTACCCCCCCCCCTGCCAAGAGGGTTTAGTACCGCCTATGATGATATTTAATAAATAATATGTAAGCTCATGACGAATGGGATAACCGAAATATTTTTCTGTTGTGGTAAGACTGATTGTCTCGACACCACAACCGTGGTCGTTGCCGTTTCGCTCTTTCCACTTCCATCTTGCGATTTTGCGTTGGTCTTCGGATTTTCGATGATTTTCGTTTGAACAATGAATAGTTTTCACACTTCACGAGTGCGTAATATTATTAAGTGTTATTAAATTGCGAAGAAATTTTGGCAAAACGTGTTTTAGACAAACCTCTATAATATGCATAATAATATAATATGCACTGCCGGCTCGACGAAACACATCGGCAGTTTCCAGGATTTTACGAGTGGGTCGACTCGTTAAGGTTGGTTGCATATTAGTTATATATACATTATACATAGCCCACAGCATTTGTTGTAGATATAGCGACTATATGTATCTGCGACGATTATTTAGAATTTATCGTATATTATAATATGTGTGCACTGTGTAAACAATATTCGTATACCATAAGTTCGATAAATTCAGGTAAACCTTTGGGGTAAAATAGTGAAACAATCGTACAAAATATTATAAATATTAAATATTAATTATTATCTTGCATTAACGCCGCTTTGTATTTTAATAAAAATAAATGGATCTCATACAATATTATATAGATGGCGTACATTACCATCAGCATATCGCCACTGTAATTATATTATTCTTGCTGATGAGTATAGTATAATTCGATATGGCGTGAAAGACAAAAACGCCTCGAATATAGTCTAACCAGACTTAGGAACTATAATCTATTATTGCACTAATTGTATAAAAAATATGGTAAATATTTGTAAAATTACGGCGAAACTATTAAACGAATTCGTCACGTGAATTCGTTATGTATAGCTCCAGCCTTAGATGCGATTGCCGTATAATTCTCGATATTGTCTACTAGTATAGAACAGCACAATACTATTATAACATTTATAACATGTAAGGTGTACGTCAACTATAACTATATATTTTATACGATATTTTAGTTTTCGAGTTATTTTTAGAATTTTTTTTTTTCAAATTTTCAGAATCTGGTGGTCGGCTCTATTTTTCTCATTGACAATTAAATGTTATTACTTATTTATAGTATACACTTATACTACAAACACATGATTATTATTGTGTATATTTTATGTCATATTGCTCATATAATCTAATAATGTAATACAGTTTATATTATATATAAAATTATTCAACCAAAGTAAATAATAGAAAAATCTAACTATTGGATTATTTTAAATTTTATATTAATATTTAATTATAAACGAAAAATTTTAAATTTTTTTAACTTGGTCGATTATTTTTAAATCAACTGAGAAAAGCTAAGTTATTTAAACTGTCAATTAAACTAGTGAAATTTATAAATCGATTGGAAAACAAATTAATTAATTAATTTCCACTTTTGAAAATAGTAATAATATATAACAGATGCACAGGTTTCAAGCGAAACACACTTAAAGTGACCGGTTTGAGAAAAATATAATTATTTTTCACATTTGGTTGGTACCACCGAATTTCGTGTCAAGAGTATGGGAGGGTAAGCTGGTAAGCGTAATTTACTAATTTTTCAATTTTTTCGGCGTTGTATCCAGGTAACCTCCGTTAAAATTTTTCTCTTCAGAAATTTTGACGTTTGTGTTTTACTTACTGCAAAATATAAACTCAAAAACTGCACAAATGCACAATGAATTCAAATGATAGATTATATACGTACATAATCGATGTAAATGGAACGCAAATGTTCAACCTGATTATTCCAAACTTAACTGCTACTGCTCCAAATATACCTATTTTGCTTAAGATAAAAAAAAATAATAATTTATTCACTCGTCTTCAATGTTAATTTTTATGTATGTGACGTCTGTGTATAAAAGCCAATTTGTACTATTTCGATATACCACACCATTAATAATAATAAATAAAAATAAATTCAAATAAAGCAATAATTAATTCTAAAAAAGAAAGGTACAATAAAAAATAAAATACATATCTAAAAATATAAAATGAATTTATATTCATATTTTTTTTATTCGTGGAAGCGTTTGCAAAATTAGTTAGTATTATGTACATTGTACACTACATAATAAAATCCGATTCCATTAAGCTGTAATATTGTATAGCCTTGAATAATGCGTTATAAAGTTAAATATCTTTATCATATTTTATTTCATTATACTTTGAACTAAAAATCGAACAAATACAAAATAACAATGTTAGTAAAATTAAGAAAAAAAATTAATGTTTAAAAAAAATCCCATCTTATTCAAGTGTGTAGTGTTCTATTTCTATTGAAATGATTACCATGCAGCATTAAATCAATTTTTTTATCAATTATTATAATTGCTGAAAAAAATTAATATAAAATAAGTATGAGCCTATAACTATTGTAATTAATTTAAACATTTTTAATTTATTGAATTATTGTATTATAACTAGTCAACTTAAGTATAATATGTACTCGTATTAATCATAATAGTATTTTGTCAACGAATATTATTACTGGATTTTTCTATTTCTGTATATTAATTTACACTAGATTCATATAAGCAGTCGTATGAAACTCATTTTTCCCCTTCCTTTAGATTATTATTATTATATATAATCACAAGCCACATTAATTATTTTCAAAATTCTCCTAAGTTATTTGCAATCAGCATGTCATGATGAACGGGTTATTATTGCATTATATGCTGTTAATAAGTTAATAATAACTCTTTAATGGCAGTGGACTTTAATTAGGTTATTTAATTTAGAATCCGTGGCTAACCGGTTACAATTCGATCATTTTCTTCATTCAGGAGTAGATGCTATTTTTCATTTGGAGCACTGTTATCGTTTTGTCTCTTATCATTATTGATTCAATGTGTTTCCAAGGTAATCGAAGGTAATCAATTAGATCTCTAATTTTTGATTAAAATTTAAGATGAAGGTACAACATTTTAAATACAAATATGGACATAAAATTAATAAATTAAACTCGGAGCTTATAATAGTCACTAGTATTAAGCATTATAAAACGTAATAATTATTTCATTAAAGTTAATTATGAAATTATTAGTTACTTGTTTATCAAAATATGCATATCCATATATTCATATTGATATTATTATCCTAATATATGTCAATATATAGAAATACATTTACTTACCAATTATAATATATTCATTTTCATATTAATAATTACGTTACCCTAATATGTTTACAAAATAAAAACTGTTATTCTACTTAAATATTTTTAAGTTTTAAATCTCAAAAATGGATCCTGTAGAGTAAATTAGTATTTTTTTAATGATCATTTTGTTAAGTTGAATAATGTTCAAACTGTTATAATTGTGTATAAAAAGTTTCACCTGGATAGTTTTTTTTAACGATTTATTAACTTAAAGAAACTTCTATTTTGTTATCTGTGGAAATTAGTTTTCTTGCATAGGATATATATATAAATTAAATTGAGTATAAAGTATACTGTTTTAAATTAATTAGCTAAGAGTGAATGATTTTTGTTCGATTAAAAGTCACGTGAGTAATTGTCATTCAAAATGGTTAAATTTAATATTAAAGATATTGGCACATCACAATGAAAATTGCCATTTTTATTTGTAAATAAATGGTATTTAAATACTTCATTTTTTTTTAATATTAGTGTTTTAACGTAATACGAATATTATTATTAATTATTGTGATTTATTACGTTAACTCATATAGCTAGTGTAAACAAATTTAGTTTAAATATTAAAATGTTTTAATATTCTATTTTATAGATAAAAACCGCATCAAAACTGTGTCTACTGTCTACTTTAACTGTGCCTCTGTGAACTTTAATTTTGAACTTTTTATTCATTATATAATATGGTACCATAAAGTATATTATTTGAAAGAGTAGTGTATACAATACAAGTATACACTAATACTAATGTATGATGTAGTTTTTGAATACATGGTATTACATGCTCATATAATAATTACAAAAATATGTTTTAAGTTACATGGATATTTGTATTGATAATCGGATGTTTTGTATAGATAGGTCATGCATTTCATATTCTATGAGTAACGAAGAGGAATAATGGTGTTACAATAGAATGTTTTATTTTTCACAACAAAATCTTTCGAGCAATAAAAGCTTAAAGCGGTTATAAAGTTTCATTAGATACAGATTTTATTGTACTTAACAGTTTTACACTTTACAATTCTCTAAGATATTTAAAAAGTAAAGTAAACAGTACAAAAGTTTTTAGCGAATTCTTGACCATTTGAGTAAATTTTGGGGTAAACCATGGGCTACTCGAAAACTTTTTGGGTATGATTTCTTACGAAATGCTTGCTCTGAGAGGAGAGAACCAAGATATTTTAACAACATGCTACGAGTATCTATTATTCATAAACTAAATGATTATAAGTTTATTTTCCGATCGATATAATTTGTATTTGTTGTAGTTCTTTCTTAAGTGATTTTTCTATAAATTACTGAATAATTACGTTTTCCAAAATTGTAATATAAACTATTGATTACGAATAATTTGTATAACAGTACAGAATAAATATATTCTTACTGAATTATGTTTTATTAAAAAACTCTAATGATATTGAACTGAAAATATATTTTAAGAACAATCCACAATATTTATAAATAGTTAAAGAAATTATTAATATAGTACATTTAATTATATATCACATATTTCAAACTTTGAGTTTTAACTGAACATTATTATAAAAGATCCAGGGTAATATTGGTTATAGACAGTTATTGAATTATAGGTATAATATAATTGTAGATGTAGAATTATTAATTAATAACATTAATCTAGAGTTTAGACCAAAGTTTGAAAACTTGTTATGTAATATGCTGTATTTAATCTTTCTTTTTTTTTTTACTAATAATAGAAGTGATTTTGTAGCTTGATAACTAACATTCTTTAATTTTCCAGTATAAACGTTGTTTTATATTAACGGCTAATGTATGTCAATTTATTTTTAATCACCTGTTAGTGAAATAATTAAGTTGTTTATGTATTTTGTATATTATATGTTTTATTTAACCTAACTTTGTTTAGATAATTCATTTTAAAATTAAAATTAGATAAATATTTCTTTTTTGTTTAAGAATAAAATAAACATGAAAAGACATGAGACTAGGAGAAAAAATATTTTTGATGAATATAATTTAGGTTTTTGGGTCAAAAATAAGGTTAACCTAATAACCTTATAGTTTAAAGCTTAATTCACAGACATTTAAAATTTATTGAAATTGTTTTGACAGTGGTGACATTTAAATGAACTTTAATGAATCAAGATATCATAAAAAAAATAAATGACTAGCTGTTCGAAAATCATAGGTGTAATTTATAATACTATATACTTAACTATCTATTTGTTTTATTATTTACTACCTATTGTCAAAACTTAGTTCTATAGCTTCATAAATAAAAACATAAATATAGCATAAAATCTGAAGTAATAAGTACATTGACTAGAAAAAATATTTAATTCTTGTATTTATGACTTTTTATGAGACACATTGATCATTTTAATATATTCAGTATTATAATTTATAATTTACCTGTATAATAAATAATGATGTGTTTTAATAAAAGTGACTTCCATAATATTATGTTGTTGTAAAGTGTTACAATTTAAATGAAGTTTCATTGTCCAAATTATATTACATTTTTCTTAGAACACATAGGTACATACTATAATATTTTTGATTTCAACAAAAACAGTAATATGGCCATGGTAAAAATTGTTTGAACACAAAAAATCATATAATCAGTGTGATAGAAATATGATAAAAAATAGAATTTATTACTATACCCTTTCATAACTTTATTCTACTTAATCCTTTTTATAATTTAAATTGAAGAAAAGGTATAAGTATGTCATAATAATACTTTTTATTTAACTACTCTTGTCTTTTTTTTTATGAGATAATTATTAACAGATGATCGTATATTATTCGAATATTTTAATTACTATAACACTAATTTATACTATTTTTATAAACATTATTAATAATAAGTATCATACATATTTCCATAACATCCAATCACAAAGAATATCCAATTATTAGAATATATTTTAAAGTATAAAAAATATCTTGAAATGTGAGATGATTCAATTAAAAATAATTATAAATAATAAAAGTTAATATAACCTTAACTTTAACAAGCATGATAAAATCTAAATAAAACTTTGTATTTTAAAATCTGAGATTATTTGTATTCAATATTTATAGTACAAAGATTTTTGTTAGTATTTTCTAGGTTTTAAGATAGCATATATAATAAGTAGATAAATATTAAATTACAGCTGCTAGTGGTACTGTAGTGGTATATTTATAAATACATTTAAATAAGATTCTAAAAAAAATGTTTACAATATATTTGATTGTTAAGTTCCAGTAGTTGGTAAATAACTTTTGTTAATTCAAATTTAATACAGCTAAATAAAAATTAATGATAGACAACATGTTATTAAGGCTTTAACTAATAAATTATATTTATTCATTCATAACAAACAATCCAATTTTATATTATTTTTTTATTGTATGTTAATGCTTATATGATTTTTTATAATTTTAAACAAGAAAAAACTATCTTATATAGTTGTTAACTTTTATTTGTGTAACATTCATTTGATATTAATAAATCAAGTAAAAATTTCAGATCTTAAAACAACACAAAAATAACGAAAAATAATGAATATTCAAAACACTATTAGTATTATTTTAATACTTAGATAAGAAGTAAAATAAAAGCTAATAGCTTTCCCGCTTTACTTGCCAGAATATCATTTGGGATTTATATTATAATTTTGTACTTCTGTAAAAATCTCGCCTAGTACAGCTGTAACAAAATAATATTTTCGCAGCGATTTTATATGTCAATAATCAATATATTGTAAAATACAGTTATTTTTGAAGAAATGCGATTGAAATAAAAGACAATTTTTCAAAAAAAAAAAAAAAAAACCCCATAGTTGATTTGTTTTTATAAATATCAAATAAAGTACTTAAACATGCACTTCTAAATTAATTTTAGCGTTAAAACTATCACTAACGAAAAATGATGCCACATTTATGACTTACTAGCTTAAAAACATTTTAGTTTTATCATCATCAGCCTGGTACTTAAAGGGCCCCCGGATAAATTTCTTTAGAAGCGCCCCAAAATGTTATTTTGTAATGATAAAAAAAATGATAATAAGTAGTGAAATATTATATTATTACTTTTTTTGTTATATCTGGACCCTTCGACACAAATACGGCCGTGTCTGCTGATGCGTTCGCGGTCTAGCGGCCATGGCTAGGCCGACACTGAGTTTTACTATATGTGTATTAAAAGGCTTAGCCTATGCAGTCGTCTATAATATTAAATTCTTATTATTTTATGTACCAACTCTATAATAATTTGCGTTAGGTTCATGAGCACTATGTTACAACCAGTTGAGTACTTCCCAATTTATTCATTGTAGTAATATATTAATTTAAATACTACACATGTATTGCAACAATAAATTCAAATGTTAACATTTCTTTTAAAATGGCTTCACAATCACATAGAGTTTCTGCATCTAATATTTGAATTTTCAGTATATTTATACAATCAATGATATCGCCAAATTGGAAAAATATTGCTTTGACTGCAGAAATTCTACTTTCCCATCTTGTTTCAGATAAAGACTTTAATGTTAGTTTTAATTTATCTTTTATAAGATTCCATCGTTTACTAGATTTTGAAAAGAGCAAATACATTTTAGATTGAAGCCAAAAGATGTTTTAGCTGTATCTAGCAGCTACTTAGCAGCATCTACTAAAATTAAATTCCAGCTGTGACAACCACAATATACAAAGAATGATTTTGGATTAATATTCAATATTTGTGTTTTAACACCCTTGTTTATTCCTACCATATTTGCGCCATTATCAAATCCTTGTCCACGACAGTTTTGAATATCTAAGCCATTATTTTTTAGCTCATATAGAATAATGTTTTTTAATGTCCACCTGCTGTTGAATCAACAGCAATAAATCTAATAAAATGTTCTTCTATATCACCGGTTGACATATTACAAAATCTTAAAATAATGGACATCTGTTTAATGCGACTTATGTCTCTAGTGCAGTCGAACATAAGAGCACAATATTTCACTAGTTTTACTTTACTAATAATTTCTTAAATTACTTTTTTTAGGCATAAGTTTAATTCATTCATTTTGAATATCATGACTCAAATAATGTTGGGCCAGTTGTTTATCATTAATTAGTTGAAAATGGTTCTGTAATGAATGATCATATTTGGACAATAATTTTAATAAATCAATAGTTTCCAAAGTTATTGCTATTATCCATAGGCGTGTCTACGGGGGAGGCAGGGTGGGCACCGGTCTCCCCAGTGACTTGATTCTTGGCGTATAATTTACCGTGGTTGAAACACAGATTTATATATAGTTAGTAGTGCTATATAATTTCCATACAAAAATAAAAAGTCACAAATATAGATTATAAAATACAGATCAGAAGTAAAAAATTTAAATTTAATAAATTGCCTCCCCAGCCATGGAGGCTTGGACACGCCTATGCTATCATCTCACTTAAAGTGATTCTCGATGACCTCTAAATGATAGATTACGTGAGGCTAAGAAATTTATTACATTAATTAATTTTTCAAACAAATTGTACCAATGCTTTTGTGATTCACTAATCTGTCTTTCATTTTCTTGATCTATTGTTTTCCCGAGTTTAATTCGTTTGTCAAATTCTACTCATTTAAACATGCACACCATGTGCACTTGGCTATTTTCGTGTCTTTGAAAAATTGTACTAAGATGTTTCCAGTCACAACATCCTTCACGAATCATTTGTGTTTGTAAATTAGAAAAAACTGTACACGGAAAACAATATATTTTATCATGAGATTTAGAATAAACTAGCCATCTGCAGCGATGTTGAGTTTCTCCATTACTTAATTTTCTTGTATAATAGCGGAGGTTAGAAAAATGTCTCCTATTATCGTCTAAAGGATAATTTTCATTGCAAATATCTAACATCTATTGAGCACCATGTTGAACTAAATTGTGACGCTGTGAATCTGATAACGGAAACACTCATTTCCCTGGGTCTAAACTCATTAATGATTCACTTAAAACAATTTCTTGTTTGTGCATCTCTAAATCGCAAATATAATTTATATTAGAAATAACATAAAGAGTAATTTCTTTATTTTTAAAAGTATTCCTCGGCGGAGAAGTTTCAAGATCAGACTTAGTTTCAACTCCTTTTGTCAATTCTTCTTTGTATTTTGAAATTTTATTGGATAACGTTTCCTTATTTAAATCCATTTTGGCATTAGGTTCGTCTAAGATTGTAGTTGTTTATGTACTGGTTTTGATTAGAAATGTCATCATACTAGTACTCATATAGCTTGGTTCACTTGCATAATTTCAGTTTTTCTCTTTCTTTTGGAAACACCAGATTCCCATTTTCGACCAGTATCTCTGTCTCTACTAGATCCAGACATGAAACATGATACCTATTTATGAATAGTTAATTATATGTATTTTAATAATAAATTATTACGTATTATTATTATTGTACAAAATAATTATGTTATAGAAATTTAAATTATTAAATATTATATTATATAAATAAAATCACGAAATGTTATTATTCTATAATAATATTAATTTTTACTGTAATATTGCCAGTTAAAATTAGGTAGTCGAAAGAATGTAATATTTATAAAATTATGTATGAGAACTGTTAAATACAAATAATAATCGATTACAAATTACAATTATTAACTAGTTCTTAAAGTTTTAACTAACATTTCCAATACAACATAATAAAATATAATATTTTCATAATACTTCCATATTATAAAAAATTATTATAATATATATTATATCTATTTTTTCAGAAATTCACAATAAATCGTTTTCCTCGATGATTATGTTATTTTCGTATTACAATACATTTATTATATAACTAATATCATTTTTTTTTTTCTTACACAATAATACAATATACAATCTGTACAACTATGCACAATTAGCATATTTGTTTAGGGTTACAAATTACAATAATACATGAGTACATAAGTAAGAAGCCACCCACTAATGGCACTTGACTAGAAGTTGAATAAAACTAACTGTATTTATATATACTGATTTTTTTTTTTTTATATATTAGTTCCCTAGCAAGTCACGACGCTTGGGGTTGCTAGGTAATGTTTGGGTGGATAGGTTTTTAATGAGTGGGTTTTGGTGTGTTTGCAGCCGGGTATGAAAGATTGTAGAAACGTATAGCTTCTTCTGTCACGGTTTAAATTAACTAATATCATAAATATAAAAAAAACAATGTGGAATGTAAATACAATTAATAAAGTTTTATACTTACAACTTACGTGTGGTATGATTTGCTTCGTTAAATATTATTATTAAGAGGATGTCAGCGCACTATTTGTTTTCTCTTTCTGGCTCACTCGTAGCATAGACAAAACGCATATACACAGAATCATTTTTTCTATATCTTGAAGTAATTTTAGAGTAAAACCTCCCATTACAAAAAAGATAGAAAATAATATTTTTGAGGGAATGACATATCGATTTGTCTAAATATTGTCTCTTAATAATTTAAACATTATTTAAATGTACAGTGTTTTTTGATTATTTTGAAAGTCAAATACAAAGTCAAATATCAATAAAATATAAAATCGATTTGTCATTCCCTCAAAAATATTATTCTTTATCTTTTTTGTAATGGAAGGTTTTACTCTAAAATTACTTAAAGACATAGAAAAAATAATTCTTTGTAAATGCGTTTTGTCTATGTTACGCTTGGGCCAGAGAGAGAAAACAAATAGTGTGCTGACATCCTCTTAAATTGAATATGATTTTCGGTAATCGATCGATACAGAAACAAGAATAAAACACAACTTATAACAACCGTCAAAATGAAATTACGTTACCAAGTTTAGATTTTTTTTTTATTGATCTTAAACAAAACAACTCGGCAGCAAAAGCCATTAGTTCACAATTCTTAATAACAATTTAGATAATATACATAGGGTTCATAGATACAATTATATTTTGTTAATTAAATTAGTTAGTTTAAGAAATTTAAGTGTTTTTTTGTTCTGATCAGGTTGTGGTCCGAGCGTTGAGTCGAGGGTATCGGTAATGTTGAGGTCCATTCGCTCCTGGTCGTAAACGTGACATTCGGTCAAGATGTGTTTGACGGTGAGATGTTGGCCGCAGGCTTCACAGGAGGGGGGTTCATCGTTAGACATGAGATATCCGTGGGTAAGTCTAGTATGTCCTATTCTTAAACGATTTAAGGCGGTTTCTTCTTTTCGATTGAGGTTGGGATTATCCCATCTGAAAGTTGTTGCCTTGATCTGGTTTAATTTAGTATTCTGACTATTCCAGGATATGCGCCATTTTTTTCTAATATATTTTTTCATTGAGTTTTTAAAGTCATCGTAGGTTATGAAATCTAGTCGTGGCGTGTTCGTGTCGGAGATGGCCATATTGGCATATGTATCCGCGGTTTCGTTACCTGGGATACCGGTATGCCCTGGAATCCATGTTAGTATAATTTGTTTTTTTTTTTTGTTTAGCTTCGTCAATTTTATTTTGGATGAGTATGGCAATGTCACCGGGGTTGGTTTTGTTTTTAACACTGTTTATGGCGCTGAGGGAATCACTAAGAATTAAAAAATTGGTGTGTGGTGAGGTGTTTATTACTTCTAGGGCTTTTAGAATTGCCAGAGCTTCAAGTTTAGATTTATAGTAATGACTAATGACGAAAGACAACATTCGGAAACAAAAGTATACACAATACACGTGTTGATTATACACATAGAGAAATTCCAAGAAACGACCATTATTAGACATTAATAGTTTAATACTGTTTCTGTCAAATTGTCCTATGATTTTTAGAAACAATAAATCATGTTTCCAATTTTAACTGACGCTCATATAGTGTATTTTCAGTATACAATAGTAACAAAAAATAACTACATTGGTACAAAAATGTATTCTAATATGATGAATTATTGACGAGTACCTATATATATATGTAATTATCATGTTTTATTTACAATAAAATAATTTCATAGATACAATAATTTTTGTATAGGTACTTCTCCCATATTTCTCTATTCTCTATGGTTATAGTTATAAAGCCCTTTAGATCGCGAGGCCCTTTGAGGTGTGAGACCGTGGGCAATGGCCCACACCACCCATGCCATGCCTAATATAATTATAATAGAGTACTTATAAATATTTAGTTGGTGTCTATGATTTCGTTAAAAATTATAAAAAAATTTTAAGTAAATAAATTAAAGTTTGAATTTTATAACCTACTATACTTATCAATAACTTAGCCAATAGCCAGGATATTTCTTTAGATGTTTCTGATATTGTGTTTAGGTAAATAGAGTTGGTTTAACTAGTCTTCCATAAGGTTAGCATACTGATGCAAAAGCTATATTTTAGGTTTCGGTTTTTGAGCGCTTATACAAATTTGTATTTGTACACTTGCATAGATCATAGAAATCATTTTTTAATTTTCTTAAAATAATATATAGCATAACCATCTCCCCTATCTACCAGCCACCCCACTGACGTGTATAATATATTTGAACTGCAAATTAGCAGAAATGTATAGGTTAGGTTAGGTATAGGTATATACAACTATGCATTATGTAAACGGAGATATATTATTATATAACATGAGAAATATACGCGAAGTAAAAAATACAGGTAAACAGTAGTTTTTGAAACTAGCTCCTCGTAATCAATACTTAAGAGAACCATAAAATGGTTATAAATATACATAAAATAAATAAATAAATTTCTTTCGACCGAAATATGAAGTCAGAAAATAGATATTCCTTGAGTTCATTTATTGAACATTTAAAATTAAAATTGTAGTTTTTGAGTTTCGTGATCATCAACAACATTAATTGTCATTAATCTGTCAACGAATAGAATCACGTCACATAGGCGCCCGCAGACATTTTTCTAGGGGGGGGGGGGGCAATGATAGGATTTGAGGATAAATATTATAATTTTACTAGGTGTTTTAAAATAATAACCTTTTTTATTATACTCGTATACAATATAAAAATAATATTTTTAAAAAGCCAGGGGGGAAAATGCCCCAGCTTGCCCCTCCCCTGCGGGTGCCTATGTCACGTCACATCGTACATTGTCGGCAAAATTGTATTGGTTGCGTCATGGCACGTTAAAATATCGAGTAATGCAATAAATGTTTTGTCGATAGTTATTACGTGCGACAAATAAGGGACCCCCCCATTCGATATAGGTTTAATGTGATAGAAAATCTAAGTGATTTTTTCTTAAGTGATCAAAGTGTTTTCTTAAAATTCCATCTCTAGAAATATTCACTAAACAATATAATCGATTTTTTTTTTATAAAAATACATTTTGCTGCGAAGGTATTTTGAATTTTTTCCTGTAATACTTAATACACGTTTCGAATTGGTTCAAGTTTAGTAAAGATAAAAGGTCACCTTTAACAATTAACATTATGTGAGTGTATAAAGAACAAATTAACAAAAAGCATTAAGTATTTTTTTTTACAACATTTTAGTAGGTACCTATACTCTTGATACGCACATAAATGAGTAGTCTAAGTTTTTAATTAACGTTACCACTTTCAATGTTAAACGTTAAGGAAATTCTTTCTTGCCGTTTTGAGTTTTATTATGTTTTAAAATATGAGGTTTAATTTTGTAAAAATGAAGAAAAAAACTCAATATTACTGTGTTTGAAATGCTTACAAAATATAGTTTATTATTTGAGATAGTGAGATGATTGGTTTTAATAAAATTGTGCTTTGTGGTAAAAAATTGAATATAGTTAATAATTTGGACATTCAAAATTATATAAAATTATTATAGAATTAAAAAAATGTTTACTAATTAATTTTATTCGATTATGTTTAATATCACAAAGTAGATGAAAAAAAATGAAATTATTTTCAACAACTCTTAATCCTTATTACAGTTCACACAGTTTTTTTTTTAAATTGATAAAACCGATAAAAGTTACACATTGAAATACAATTTATATAAAAAAAAATATTCATTTCCGACGAATGGTATAGTTAATAAAAACTATATTTCTAAGGTTAGTACTATCTAGTTATACTATATTTTTTTTTTTTTTTTTTTTATTTTGAGGTAAAGGTTTCAACATCAAAAGGTTATTAGCCTAAAGTTATAACATTAGTGTACAAGATAATATAATATATACAGATATTTACAATTTTACAATTTATGTGCAAGATGGATATGATGAAAATATTTGTAGATAGCTTCGGTGTTTTCTTCACTGAGGGCGAGTTGAAGGGATGATGGAATCTTGAAGATTTTCCGAGCTAGGGAGTATTTTGGGCATCTTGTTACGATGTGTTCGATCGATAAAGTCACGTTGCATATGGTGCATACTGGAGCAGGTTCCTTAGTGATGAGGAATGAGTGGGTGAGGTGGGTGTGGCCTATTCTGGCTCGGGTAACGATGACTTCGTCTCTTCGATTAAGGCTACCGGAAAATTTCCATTTTTTGATGAGAGGCTTGATGATTCTTAATTTATTTGATAGGGGAACGTTGGACCAGTTTTTCTGCCATGTCTCTAATATTTTGAGGTTAATGATATTGAGTGACTCTGAGGATGTGGTTAGGTTTAGTTTTGGAGTACTCTGGTGAAGTGAAGCTTCGTTTGCAAGTTTGTCTGCTGTTTCGTTGCCAGAAATGCCGACGTGGGACGGGACCCACATGAAAGTGAATGTTTTATTTGATGTTGTTATCAGTTCCTGGATATGTTGGACTAGTTCATTTGTAGAGTAGGGATCTAAAATTGATATTAAAGCACTTAGAGAGTCACTGATGATAATGAAAGAGTCCGGAATGGAGGAGGAGGCGATTTTCAGAGCTTCGAGAATGGCGTAGGTTTCCGCTGTGTAGATGCTGGTGCTGGGAGGGAGAGCAAATTTGTGGTGTTCGTGTCTTAGAACTACCGCAAAGCCCACACCGTTGGGATTTTTAGAGGCGTCAGTGTATACAGGTGTACTACTAGGGTATTGTTGAGACATTATTTCTGAGAAGAGATTACGGATGATAGTGCTGTCAGTGGAGTGTTTGCAATGATTGGTAAGTTGAGTATTGATATGAGGCGACCACATCCATGGTGGCGATGAAAGTTGTATTTTGCTCATCGATTGTGTATGGAGGCCAATATTTGTACTGATCGTTTTGAAATGTTCAAAAATTGTGTTTCTGTTGTTGGAAGGGCTAGTAGCAAGGGGATTATGGAGGATCTTGTTGGATATATGATTAGGCAAGCTTTTGATTCTTAATATGTATTTGAGTATAAGGCTATGGCGTCTTAGTTCGAGGGGGAGTTCACCAGCGTTGCATAAAATGCTGACTACCGGGCTGGTTCTAAAGGCTCCACTATATTTTTAATTGTCATTATATACACTGAAGAAATAAGTGTAAAACTTATATTATAGTCGATTGTGTTAAAAAATTATTTTTTGACATAGGTACTTTAATATTATGTTTATATCCGAACGAAGTTTTTGAAATAATCCAATATTTTGTTTCTGCTAAAATATTATATTTGATAGTATTTTAACAAATGTGCCTAACTCAGTATTATCGTATAACGTATAACTGATTCATATTAAAATTAAATCATATCTAATAAAAATAATATATTTGAAAAATAATCTATAGTGTATATTATTATTGCAAATAGATAAATATCTACAATCAAAAAAGTATTATTATTTTATCTTAATCCCTAGGTATATTTAATGCAACGTAATATGTGATATTAACGGAGCAAATTTTAACGATTTGAGTTAAAATGTATAGTCTTAAACGGCGGTCCTATAAACATAAATTACTGTTGGAGCATATAACGACAGCGATAGGCTTTTAATGGTCCGTTTTTCATTGTTTTTCCGGAATCGTGCAGCTCCGGTTTTTGTGAACTGTGGCCCACATATAATCGGGCGTTAACGTTCTTATATAAAATTACTCGCTTATGAGAAATTCCGAAGAGTATTTTCAGTTGTTTCAAAGGCCTACCGTTTTGTATCACACACACAGACATATATATATAATAAATATACTTATATTGCACAGAACGTCTGTGATATAAATTTCGAATGCCAACCGTATGGCTTAGCGGATGATACTGCTTTAAAGGGTCTTAAATTTATGTGTTTTTAAGTCGATACTTGTTTGTACAGATGATTTGTACGTTTAGCTGTGTTGGATAGAACATGGGAAAATATAAATGGTACTAAACTAACCGAATTGATCTGTCGTTAACGTATTTTATCCTGCAGTGATAATTAATATTGAAATGAAAATGCAATATTTTAACTGCAAACGTTTATTATTTTTAAATCTGTGTTTGTTAGATTGGATTAAAAAAAACCAGATAATTGGATGTTACTCTGTTGTTCAGCAGGTTAAAAGTGGGTCACTGCAATGGATAGTCTTAAATTTGATTTCAATGATATAATATCATTATATAGGGGAAAAGAGTTTTAGCGAAGATGGTTTTTTGGTCTAGGAAGTGTTCTATGGTGATACAAACTTCTGTTTTTCGAATTAAATCACACTTTTTTACTTTGCATTATTTAGTGGATAATTTTTTTTAAAGTTTTATGAACCAAATTCAAAATTCAAATGAGTAATTTCTTAATTATTAAAATGTTTGTACTAAGGATAATAGTTCTTAAAAATAGTTTCACAACAATTTAAAATAGCTATAAAATTTGATATAGTACTTATTATACTTTGGCTTTTTAAATAAAAAATTTCAAATCAATATAGCCACCATATCTTATGAACCTGTTATCATGGACTTTATATATCCTTAGAACACAAATTTAAATAACTCAAAAACTAGTCAAATATGTCACTGCATATATTTCTCCGATTAGTTTACATATATATATATTTGTTTTTTTAGTACGCAGGTGATTTTATCATTAAATTAGATTATAAATATCATAAAAATGCTATTTGTGTAAGCATGAATACTGATCACTAAAAAATTGAAAAATATATAGACACAAATATTTATATTGAAAATTAAATTGAATAACTTAGTTTATTTGTTAGTTGATGTAAAGTAGCGTTAAAATATCTACACACAAACACCATCGATTATTTAAGTGTTTGTGTGAAAATATCAATGTAAATTACGATTAAAAATATTTATTTAGATTTAAATCAGAGTAAATACATCGGATTCTACCACTTCATATTAAATCATTGGTTTTTTTTTTAGTTTTGAATGATTACCGTGTTTACTTATTGTGCTTTAGAGACTTTAGTGCATACTGCATAGGTTGCAAATAAAAAAATTTAAATAAAATATATAAATTAATATTAAGACTTAATTTCATAATATATTCTGAGATATCTAATATTAATTTATTATGTGTATTTTTATATCATTAATATGGTTATCTCAGTCGTCAGCAGGCTGTCGTAGTGCACGGTTGTGTACCACATCGGTATGTACGGTAATTAGATGGTTGATAGGCTCATCAAAGCTGCCTCTAATAAAATTCTTCCTCCCCTCGCTTAGTTATCTTGGACCAACCTTACACCTTTATTACGTCGTCACATTTCATTTCTTTGGTCCAACTACTGGAATAACTTACCCGCTCACTTTGCTTCTAAATATAAAACTATTGTCCCTTTCATCTCTAATAAAAAACTTGGTTCTATAACTTAGACCTACCAAGATCTATCATTGTGCGTTTTAATCGTTTCCGCGTGGGCCACTCGCTCCTTCCTGATCATGCTTATAAACTTTGCCTAAACGATTCTCCCCTCTGCACACTACACTTTTCTGAAAGCGTCTGCGACATTTCTCATTTATTATTTGATTGTCCTTAACTATATACCAAGTGTATGTCATTATTCAATCATGTTAAGGCTCTAAACATCCCTCCCAATCTCCCTTCATAGCTCAATACCCGATCCGAAATGGTCATTAAAAAAATTATGAATTTATTACTAGATTTATAATTCAGTTTGGTTTATATTATTTCGCATTATGTTAATTAAGTAATATTATATATTTCTTATTGTTAAATTATCATTATATATTGTTTTTTCTTTTTGTTATTGTATAACAATGTATTAATGGATAATTGTTGAGCTATCATAGTTTTGTACTAAAACCTAATAATAATAAAAAAAATATGATTATCTGTTTAATATTACACGTTTGCCAAATATTAATTGTCTACAAAGGTGGATTAAATATTTGTTATAGGATATATATGTAACATACAATTAATGATTACTGGCTCACATTTTTAATATTTTAATAGTTTACTCACGTATATAATCAAGTAACAGTTTAAACAGTTATTAGAATAATTGTATGTTGAAAGGTTGTAACTTGTAATTATATCATACATAATAATAATAACGCATATTCACATATACATTAGAAATACAGTACAAAAAAAATCCACCGTCAAAAGTCACGACTGTTTTAAATTGTTAATTCTTAACTTAAATATATAATTGTATTAAAAGCATTATGAACAAGTTCAAAGAGATATTTTAAATTTAAATGCCTCAATATCATTCCACGAAATCAACATAAAAACAATTTGTCAGTCAAGTACTTTTTCAGTTACCTTGGTTTATTTTTTGGGTAGTATAATCTTCTTAAGTATAGACACTATAAAGAAGATAAATATGTATATCCGAATACATCTTCGTCAAACATTTTATTGTGATAAAATTTTCATCAGCAAATTTTTATGAATATGATATAATATATTATCAGAGAGATTTTTATTTATTTAACAGAAGGAGTATTTTTACGATTTTGTTTGACTTTGTTTCGATTGTAATTGAAGTATAATATCATTAAAAATTTTTAGATTTTTATTCTACGAAAAATTCTTAATAAAACATCACGTTTATGTTCATACTAGTTCATAATTATATCATCGTAGTGTGATTTAAAGCCAATTTATTGTTCTATCAAACCAATAAATAATAAAACTGTTTCAAACTAACTTATATAATAAATAATAATTGAGCCCAGCACAACAGTAATACCTATACGTTTTCAAAACATCCAGGTGGCTGGGATTATGTATAAACGGTTAATATAGTAGTAGCATTTAGTAGTAAATACAATAGACATATATTTGTCAGAGAAAAACCATATCATGGTTGTAAACAGTGGCGGCTCGAAGGAAGTATATTTGAATCATGTGATTAACACAAATATTAATGGGTGGGTGGGTGGGTCTTATGGTTGGAAAAGTGGACTGGACAATTTTTGCAGGTTGGTAATTTAAATATTAAATAATAAATAATAAATAATATATAGGCGTAATGTGTACTCAGTAGATAATGTACCTACAGTAATAAGTAGGTAAAAACTAATAACTATATTTTAGGGTGGGTGGTGTAAAAATATTAAACGTGATTCGAGGGAAAAAAAGTTCAAGCCGCCACTGGTTGTAAATATGTACCTACACTTATATGCACTATTAATGCAAAAAATATTTAAATGGTTAAATGGCTAATAATGGTAAATAATAATTGATAGTATCTATTACAGAAGGCAAGTTGAATAAAAAAAAGTTAGACATTAGATTTTCTGAACTAATTTAAAATTACATCTGCCTCTTTAGTGTAGTAAGTCTAAATAGACCATCATGGTCGGAGATATATTATATTATAAATGTTAACAAATGTTTTGATATTTTCATTCATAAAATTTTGCATGCGATTAATACATCTACGACTTTTAAAAAGGCCAATGCGAAAAATAAGCATATACAAGAGTGGATGACAATGTGTCTGCTGTGTTCAGTGCGTAGAAAACAGGCTTTATCTTTACAATTCAAAAAACAACCCAATAATGATAAATTACGTTCGTATTATGTTAATTTTTATAAGAAAAAATTTAATGATATCTCCTATAGTCCAAAATTAACTTGGAAATTAATAACAGAGCTCACTTTGGCAAAAAATAAAAATGGTGATAATATTAAATTATTAATGCATAAAAATGAATATATAATTCCTTCAGAGGATCCAGTCAAAATATCAAATGTTTTTAATACGTTTTTTACAAATATTGGTATTAACCTTGCAAGTAAAATAAAAATTCTAATCAAAATTTTGTTGAAACTAATGCAGGTGTAGATTTTGATATGTATTTTAATGAGGAAATTAACAAGCCTGAAATTCTAAAAATTCTAAATAATTTAAAAGATAATACTGCAGCAGGTTTTGACGGAATATCGGTGAAAACAATAAAGTCTATAGCTGTGAATATTATTGAACCATTAATATATATTTATAACTTAAGTATTTCCAAGTGTACTTTTCCATATTAACTTAAAATAGCAATTATTAAACCACTATTCAAACACGGAGATGCTACTAATATAAATAATTATAGACCGATTTCTATGATAAGCAATTTTGCAAAAATACTAGAAAAAATAATAAAAATGAAATTGATAGTTTACTTAGAAAAAAATAAATTGTTTGGTTTGGTTTTAGACCTGGATTGAGCACTGAAAATGCATTGTACAGTGCCAGTAATTTAATTTATAATGCACTTGACAATAGTAAAAAAACAATGGCAATATTTTTAGACTTAGCGAAAACATTTGATACGGTAAATCATAATGAGCTTTGCAACATTTTGCCAAGTTTTGGTCTAAAGAATAACAGTTTTAAATGGTTTAAGAATTATTTAGAAAACCGAAAACAATTAGTTCAAACCAATGACAGTAAAGGTGATTAAATGAATATTCAATGTGGAGTACCATAAGGTAGCGTCTTAGGCCCTCTACTGTTCATATTATATACATAAACTTTATATGTAATCTAAAAATTGATGGACAGATTGTGACTTATGCTGACGATACTTGTGTATTGTTTTCTGGGGATTCATGGGATGAAGTTCGCTCAAAAGCAACAAAAGAATATAAAAAAGTAATTAAATATCTTAATCATAAGAAACTCTCAATAAATTATCAAAAAACTAATTATATAAACTTTTCAATTAATAAAGATGAAAACCATTATGATGAATTAAAAATCTGTTTCTGTGAGAATGAAGATAGTTGTAATACAACTTTATGTCAAACAATATATAAGGTCTCTAGTATAACTTTTGACGAACACATTAAATTACACACCAATAATATTGTAATACGTATGCGTACATTAACTTTTAGTTTTTCCAAACTACGGAAGTATTTAACTGTGCAAACTACGCGTATAATTTATCTATCTTTATTCCAATCAATATTTCAATATGGTTTATTGGTCTGGGGAGGTCTAAATGAGTTTGCGGTTAGACCTTTAAAAATGTTACAAAGAAAGATTATTAGGATCTGTTTATGCAAAAATGATTTAGTAGGCTCTATAGGAGATAATTTTAAACTGTTCAGAGTGCGTTACCATTCGAGAGTGTATATAAGAAGGTAACTATTCTATATGTAATACAAAATTATGAAACATTTGTAGATATAGAAAATATAGGGAAAAAAAGAGAAGTAAGAGAATTTGATGTGAATATAACTTATTACAAAAAAGCATTTGGCCAAAAATGTATTAATTATTTAGGTCCGAAATATTTTAATTTAATGCCACTACATTTAAAAAAACTCATTTACTCTACATCTGGGAATCTTAAAATTTCAAGTATAAAAAAGCAAATTAACTTATGGTTATTTTCTCTATTAAGTGTATAAAGATTAAAATGCAACATTATTTAATTTATTTCACATACTTTTTCTTGTTTCTATATGTAATAATCTTAGATTTAATTTTAACATTTAATAGTGACCTATATAAATTTGTGTCTATCATTATATAATGTAACTCTCTACCTCCATCACAAGCATATGCTTAAGAGAGGTCGATAATTTATTTTAAAATTTAATCTTAATGTTATTATTTACTTGTATTATAAATGTTTTCTTTACAATAAATTCTTTCAAAAAAAAAAATCACATACCAAATAGAAAACACTTACTAGTATACTGAAGTGCCTAAAATTCATAATTTTTGAACTCTTATTAGTTTGATTTATGTTAATGAGTAAAATAAGACTATATAGGAAATTATATCAATATAAAAATACATTAACAGTATCTCTCTAATACATTTTTTATTTATATTTAAATGTTAAATAAGATATGACTGATTAATGATTATTCATCTATAACTGGGCTAAGTGGTCGATGGATAATTTTATTAGATGGATACATCAAAAATAATATTTTTTAATCTATCATTAAATTGATAAACACTTATATTATACTTATGTCTTATATTATATATTGCATACATATTTTAAACTCATGTTAATTATTTTATTTTATTTTAAAGTTCTTTAAAATAAGTTAATCAACTAGTTGTATAAAATTTTGGTGGAATTGTCTATATTCCATAAATAATAATGGCGAATATGATAGGTGTATGGTATTGATACCTGATGGCTGATGCTAATTGAATAAAATAGTTGAATAATTAATATTAAACCGTTTACATAAATTTTCCAAGTACCGAGGACTATGATATAATTAACTAAAAGCGACTAGAAGGCGAGGAAGTAGAAATGGTATTGCTAATATCTCTTGCCATTCAATACTATCGTACTGTTCCTTTTATAATTGGAAATATGAAACTATCAAACACCTGTGTTGGCAGATTTATTTTCATACATTTAAATGTATAATGCACAGTACCTGCCCTTATGTATGTAAATGTGTGCAATTTGTCAAATAGTCTATCATTTCACATTCACGTAATATATTGCGTAGTTATACAATTAACATATTTTGGTTTTGTTTGTTTTACTTGAATTTGTTTTATAGAAATATTATACGAAAATAACATTATTAGTTGTCACTGATCATCATATTATATTTCTTTCACGCCCCCCCCCCACACGTTTTCTTCAACCCTACTATTTGTGGTCCACAAATAATATTTCTATACCAGTTCATTACATATCAATAAACTGAACAAATGTACCTATAAACTCCAAATAATTAATTTATTGAATAAAATAAAATACTTAAATAAAAACTCAAGTCAAATATTTCTAAACATACGATAAAATATGTAAAGTCACATTGCAACAATGTTTAAATTGTATAAAAGTTTCACATATATTATAGGAACATAGGGCATAAAGGTTTAAAATTGAAATAAATTACAAGGTTATAATTTTACAAACAGTATTTATTATTATTTTTTTTTTGTAAGGAGAACCCGCGGCAACATAGGCCATTGGGTGTGGGGTGGTACGGTAGGGGTTATTTTTGTATGTTTTTTTGTAGGTTTTTAAGTGGGTAGGGTTGTAACACGTGTTTGTGTATATGTGGCAAGGATATGCTGCTAAAAATCCCGGGTGGTCACCCATCCGGGAGCTAGCAACTGCGGCCGGTACGTACGCTCAGTGCGTTTCCGCAGATTGAGCGTACGACCGCGCCTCACCAAGCCACTAAACAGTATTTAATATATTATTATTTTATGTAAATATTTTAATTGCTATAAATTCACATAATTTATTTCTTAAAAGTAACATGTTATTGTTTAAAAATGGTTTTATTATCTCAGGCAATGTATAATAATAAAGCGGACAATTTTTTTAATCTCGCAAATAAATACTAAGATCTTTGATTGCAATCTTGAGATTTAGTTTATTTAAATAGTATAAATAAATATTTTTTTAGATTAAAATAAATATTGTTGTAAATACGCTGCTCTTTAGAGTTTTTGTTGGTGATATGAATGTAACTCGGTGTCATTTGTGATCAATAAATCATGTCTTAAAACTTAATCCGACACCGTCGACATGCATTTAAAATTTCTATAGTTAATTTTAAGTTTAAATTTTGCTTTAATTATATCTTATATCTTTGGTGATAACATAAATACATAATATACTATAGTAAATACGTATAAAATGGAAATTTATATGTGACTTTCATCATAACATCATCATAATAAATAGATCATTGGTATAAGTGTTTGTAAAAAATCAAAAAGTAGACTCTGCAGCATTTTTAAAAAAAGCTCAATCATTCTGATAAATTAGAATTTTAACTATTGATGTTTCATCAATCATTTATTTGAAAATTAAAACGAAAAATGGTAAAATTAATTATTATTTATTTTTAATAAAATGCATCCCCAATATTTATAGATAGGATGTGTTAAAAATAAAAGTAAAAAATAAATGTCATCAATTTATGTTCAACCTTAATGTCCATATGTTGCATAATATATTTGTCTTTTGATGGACACTTTTAATTGATCTTTAAATTTTTAATGCCATTTTTAAACGTTAATTATTTGACAACAATTTTACAAAAAAGTCACTTGAATTAGTTTTGAAATAAACGACATACGGTCAATTTGCACATATGTGTATAATTATTTTTAGATTATAATTTAAAAAAAATGTTTTACCAAATTGTTAACCATAAATTACATTAGTTTTCTTTTGACAGGTTGGCAATTGAAATTAATTGAACTTTTTTCTCGTTGTCTTTTGTTATGTAATGTTTGTCGATAATCTGTGTAAAATAATGACCTGAAAATTGCCGTGCGTTTAACGCTATAACAAATTAAGTAGTTTAAACTATTGTAAAAACAAAATTATGTTTTATTTTATAAACGAATAATATCAGGAACGTCCGGAGGATACGAAACGAAGAATCCATTAGCGGGAGAGTAAAGTTGAACGATCGTAAACAGCCTGCAAAACTCGAAAAACAAAAACCAATTTTGGACAAAACTATATGTATATATAAATCATCTTCGAACGGTTTTCGCATCGCTTCCGCGGGTAGATGTAGGGAACGAGGGAGTAATTTCTGTAATCACAAAAATCACGTGCGTCCCTTGGCACGTACTTTTTCCGACTTGACCTGATCTGATCCGAGCCAACCTGACCCGATCCCAGAGTGGAACTATAAAAATATGGTTTATTTTTGTTATAAAAGTCATAACGATAGAAGTTTTTAATTAATCGTTGTTTTCTTCTCTGCTGGGTACTTAAAAGTTAGTTTAGTTTACTCGGATTATGTACCATGATAGATCAACTTAGAATAATGTATATATATTGTTATTCTGAAAGAACTATTTTAGACATTATGTACCAAACGACAAGTTAAAATGTATACGATACAACACCACTATTAATAGTAGAGCTTCTCATCACATTTCAATGGGCCATTCGTACCTACCACTTAATATTGGTGGCGGTCTTTGGAAAAAATTAATATTACTATTGCTTTGATAATAATATTGATGAAAAGGCCACAAATTCTGTGATTCGAATATTTTTAAACAAGAGTACTGCCTTCGTTCCCTCATTCCACATTGAACCGACTTCACAATTCTCATGTTTGTGGTTTTTCGTTACAGGTGGTTCAACGAATGACGCGAAATGACCGGTAGAGGACCGTTTTCTGGACTTGCGGGCGAACACGTGCGCAGGGCTTCAGGTGGACGGTAAAATACTCAAAAATCCGAACCGAAACGATCGGAAACTAAAATCGAACCGACGCCGGACGCGGTACCGACTCGCTCAGGGTCAGAGTGATTTGCCGGCCGGCACCGTTATGTTCAACCCGCCCAAACTTCACAATCACGACTGGTTCATGACCATGGTAAACACGCTGATCGAGACGTCGGTGAAAGGCGGTGGTGGTGGTGACTACGACGACGGTTACGGTGACCACGGTTGGTCCGGTATCTACGGCCCAAACGGCACTTTCGACGGGGGTGGTGATGATCAAAGCGGCGGCGGCGGTCCGTTTAACATCACCATCAAGCGGACACTGGACGCGATATTCGATAACCAGCTAAACGTGGACAAGGTGTTGGTGCTATACCTAGAGGTGGCCATCGTGGTCGCATACGGCGTGCTTTTCGTCATCGGGTTAGTGTCCAACGGGCTGGTGTGCTTCGTCGTGTTCCGACAGTGTGGTAAGAAGAACGTGCCCAGCCAGGGACCATCGCCCCGCAACCTGTACATCGTTAACCTGGCGTTCGCCGACATCATCATGTGTGTGGTGTGCATGCCATTCACGCTGTGGGCACTCATGTCCCGCCGCTGGACGTGGGGCCTGATCATGTGCAAGACGGTTCCAGCCGCTCAGGGTGCCAACATAACCGTTTCTGCGTGCACCATAACCGCCATCGCTCTAGACAGGTATGTCATACGTCATTACAGTAGCTTATATTATCATTACAGCATAATAATAATAATAAGTCTATCGCAATATTACAATTTTTTACATCAAAATTTACAATTATAAATACAATATTGCTGCGCCCCCCGGTCAGCAGAGAGCTTGTGCTTGGGGAGCAGTTCTTAATAGTTAAAAGAATAGAAAAGAGAACTGCAATGATAAAAAATTGGTATAATACATTTTTATTTTTATATATTACCTCTCCAATCCTTGAATTGACTTCCCAATTGAAACCGCGGTTAGCGCCTGAGGTGCAAGGTGAGGTAACCAACTTGTATTTTAAAATAATAAAACTTTTTTCTTTGGTCTATTAACATTACTTTTATTTAAGTTATTTCTAACGCACATTAACATAGGTATACTTTTAACAACTTATTAATTTATTTTTTATACACATATACCTATATATATTTAACTTTAACAATATTAAATCTTTCTGTATAGACGATATGCGTAGTTTTTACATTCGCTTATCTATACCAAAAGAACGATGACGACACGTCTGGCGCAGTGACTAAAAACGGAGCTCCTTATATTTAATGTATTGTATGTGTGTGTACGTGTATATGTGTGTATGTATGTGTCCTATCCTATCCTTAATGGCTAAAAATTATTATTATATATATTGAATTTAAAAAGATATGATGGCTTAAGTGCACATCATTACAGAACAATATAATAGAATGAAATTTGGTATGAATAAATAAATAGTGTCTAATAATATATATTATATTTATAACGATATTGTACCCACTGAACTAAGTATTTAAGTTAGTAAAAACTAATATATAATTTCTTATGTTTTTATTTATAACGATTATAAATTTATAAATGTATTTGAAAATATTATTAACTAATACGTATTATATTATCAAATCATTGGTACAAATAAAACGAAATATTTAATGTCCTAATTTCCTATAGATAACAATAGATATTTATATTAAATTCCCAATATTTGTACCTGTATATGATATATTTAAAACGGTTTTTAGCAAAATACACATAACTTTATAAGAATGTAGTATGGGTACATACATTATAGTATAAGTATATTAAGTATCAAACTATCAAATAATAGTTAGTAAGTAGCTAAAAATAAAATTTACTTTTATCGTGTTTTAAATTTAAATTTAACTAATAAATGTAACTAATCTTGTTTATTTTTTTCACTTATATTTGAGTTTCTTATAAAATACAAGTATTTTCCACCTAAAAAATGAGCAACAGATTTTTATAAATAATTTTCACGTATAATGTAATTACTAAGGGTCTTTGTTCATACTTATAGTATTTGACGGTTTTTTGAATGGCTTGTCTTCGAAATTTGTATCTTTTGGTGTAACTAGAATAAACATCCGTAAGTAACTTTCATAACTAAATAAAAACATAAAGTGACGTGTGACGAACAAGTAACTACTTATCTTATTAACAGCCATATAGTTTCAAAAATTATTTTCTTTTACTTTTCCCCAAACCATATTTTTTTATCCAATATATTGTGATTGAAAATTAATGATTTAAAATACTTCAGTCATACTACATAGATTGGATGGTTCCGATTCAGCCCGAATTATAATGTGTTAAATTCTTATGACCTGTTTCTCAGCCAAGAAGACTTAAAGGAAATTATATAACGGTTTGTTTAAATAAATTCTGAGTATATACTCGATGAATAAAATATAAAGTAATATCTAAGACGCAACAATTTAGAATTCTTTCGACAAACAAATATATATTGACACCTGGACATTCAATTGCAGTTTTTTTTTTGTACGTCTGATAATATTGAATAATATTATATAAAAAACGACTAACGGCTCTTGCATTCTTTGCTAAATTGACTTGTATTATATACCATTATAATCATATACTGTACACACAAATAGTTCTAATGTGGATCAAATAAGCCTTACCATCTTTGGAGTTTTGGAGTTTTTATGTGAGGAAAAACTAAGGATTTTTACATCAATATTCATTTGGTATATAAAAATATTGACGCCCGATTGATTTTTTAATTTGTTATAACAAGTAACAATACTTATTACGCATATTGTATACAAGAGGGGAGTGATTTTAATTTATTGTAAAATTATACTTATATTATATTACTATATTTATTGTATTGCTAATTTTTGTTATTAATTAGACTTTATATTTTTCTTAAAACCAAACGCAATTTAAATATTTTTTCAAAAAATATCTAAATAAATAATAAGCAGAATTTAAATTGAAAACAAACCATTAGTGCAGCTGAGATATCATATAATTATTAATGCTTTATAGTTGTGTTATACAAATCCTACTTAAATACTCATTGTAGAATTAAATACCCCATTTTTATTTTTTAATATACATACAAATTACTTGGCATACATATCATAAACTAAATATTTATTATACTTTTTTTCTTCATTGTCTAAACCATTTTTGAAATATCTGCTTTTTACAAATATTGTTTATGTCAAACAATTTCGTTACTTTGCAATTTGCAATACCTAGCAAAAGCTTTTATTATTTGAAGTGGTTATTGCTTTTAACTGTAACGACAGACAAAATATAAAATTTGATGAATGAACCGTCGATACTATTGTTATAATTTTGTGATGAAATGTACCCGTGATAAAAACATGTTAAAAAAAAATAGTATGAATGAATATAAAATTAAATAAAATTAAAGTCAAATATAGATATATTTAATTATCAAGTCAATAAATAATTATCAGTAGGTATTTTGTGTCAAAAATAAATGGAAAGATCCATACGTATATAAAAAATTTTATTTCGTTTACATTTTGAAATAATATTACTGAATTGAAAACGGATATTGTAAATGTATTATAAATATTAAAATGAAAGTTAAATAAAATAAAATAGTACAATGTAGCGATAAGCAGTTGACAGTTGTCCCTCTAAATCAGTGTTTCTCAACCTTTTTTAAGTTACCGCCCCCTTGAGTGTCAAAAATTTTTTTAACGGCCCCTACAATGTGAGAATTCCATAATAAGGGTTAGGTTAAGGGTATTTGGAAAATTTAAAAGAAAAAATTGAAATTATCTAATAACTCATGTTTTTATTTATTTTTTATATTTGATATATTTTTATTTATAGTTCTAGTATTATGTTAAGTTATTGTGTATTGCATAGATTGAGTAGTGACTGATAGTTATTATATGGATTATCAAGTATGAATTATTTTTAGGTCACACCGACACCATCTACAACGTTTTTGCGTGAACCGTTTGCCGCCCCTCTACCACCCAAAATTAGTTCACCGCCCCCCTACCACCCAAAACTAGTTCATTGCCCCTCGGTGACACTTTACCGCCCCCTGGGGGGCGATATTGCCCCCGTTGAGAACCACTGCTCTAAATTATCTAAACTCTACGATTATCTGAAAGTTTGTCTGAACTTACTATTTACAGTTAAATAACAATCAAACTCATGAGAAATGTAAATAGCGCTTTTAAATAATTTAAGAATATAGATTTTTTACGAAACATATTATTATATTATTGTTCATTTTGTACTGTTGATGGTTTTTTAGAAAATTATAATCGAGTTAATTTTTGTTGATATGTATATCTTATGTACAAATATATCATAGAAAAATGTGTGCAATATAACTGTAAATTAATATATTGAATAATAACACATTCATAGATCCACCAATTTTTTATCAAATCCTCACAACTCTATAAATTCTCTTTCCTCGCGTCTCTATGTATACAATTATCACAATATAGTCTTTACCATAAATACCATAAAATATTTAAAAAATCTAAGAGTTGAAATCTTGAAATTTGCTTAATATATCCAAGTTCATAAAATATAATAAAAACATAAAACGTGAACGTAATACCATAAATTTTGTTTTGTGTTGTTAATATATCAACCTGTATTTTTGTAGAATCTGCAGATGTATGTACCTAACTTAGTGCTTCGGTGAACGCGTGTAAGCTTTTGTCGTATAAATGATTTTGTGGAATATTAGTGTGGGATTGTGAATCTACGATAATTCGTCGACGAACACGTGCGCATGATTTGTTCGGTAGAATTTCGTATCGCTGAACCCCAACAAAGCCATTGCACACCTCAGTTACAGTTCCTTTCCCTTGCTCTCTTGTCCATTCCTTGTTCCTACCGCTCGACTCTCACTCTTTTACCCTTATTTTTCGATCTCTACCATGCGTTCCCTCTCTCTTCCTCTTCGTATTTCTCTCTATCTACCTCTCCTTCGTCCTCTATATCTATACATATATTTATTCCGCGGGACACATTATATACTCGATTGGTCGGATGAATGTCACGACGACACCACTGAAACTGTCAGTTCCGCCACTTTGGAGAGGGACACACATTCCACATTTCCGCCCACGGTTATGTGTTCATGATCATATCAGTCTAAGTAGTCTGACAACAAAGTTCGACGTCTGGAGTGTTTGTGGAATATAATTTAAAGCCCCGCATTACGTCTACTGCTGGTAGAAAACGTGTGATGCGTTAAAATGAGGACTCGCAACAACATATACGTTTATGTCTAAGCACTTGCATTTGAAAACAAATTTCTATAGTAATTTTTGACAGTTAATTATATATTTATTTCATTTTAAAAAATTCAACCTAGTCATGTGTTAAAAAAAACTTGTATTAATACTATAATAATATCATAAGACAAATAACGATAATTATTACTAGTATTTACGATTAGGTACGAAAAGTAAAACAAAAATACAATTTTGCAGTAAATTCTATTTCTTTAAGTAATGTTTGGTTTACCTGGTTGTACGCGGAAAATTAATTAATTTAACGTAACAGTTGAGATATGCGAGCATCATCACATTCGATAAACATACATTTGTGTATTTTAATCAACTTTTAGTACTTTTGAATTGATATGAAGAAATAAATAACAGCAATATCTAATGTCATAATATTTACAGTACAAAATAGTTCATGAAAGAAGGAAATTGTGTAAAAAACATTGCAGTTATTATTACTATACCATGAGCGTATGGACAGCATAAATATACAGCAAATAATTGAATAGCTATTATAGATTCATCGGAGGAAATGGTACATTTTACGTGAATTACCAGAGTAAAATAAAATATAATGCTAAATTTTTTGACAGTGTGTCCGGTGTGAAACTGATTTTTGATGTAATTTCTTGGGACACTAACGAATACTGTAATTTAATATAAGGATGCTATGCAGCTTAAGTCAAGCAGAGAACGAAACAGTCTGTTATTTGAAAATGTGAAGAAAGAAAAAGCATTAATTTCATTATTTTCTAGTGTTTCTACCATATACCACTTTGTAATCGTGTATGGAAGCGTCACCCGACAACAGTTCCACAAACAGTAATATCCGTGGTACGCCATTATTTATGTCATTAATCTTAACAGACAATATTATATTTATTTAATAGTGTCTGATAATACTGAAATGTTAAGATGTGAAACGTAATTTCCAAAAAGCATTTTTTCCTTTAGAATTCTTAAATTAGGTTCCGAGAGACGAAGTCTTATTTTTATATACATGCATGTGTTATGCGAACACAATAAGTATTTGCATAATGTTTATTCCAACTGTATAATCTCAACATAAGATTTCTTGCTAGATTAGCTTAGCTCGTGGTTTTCAAATAAATAATCATAAGAATAAGACAAAACATTACGGTTAAATGTTACTAAATGTGCACACTCCGGAGAACGTGATAATGTGATATCGTGTCTCTGTAATTGAAAAACTGAAACACTGTATTTTTTCCTCTTATTCTTCCTGCATTTGTCGTTTCACTTGACGTCTCAAAAATAAAATATTTTTTAGAACTACCACCCTTGCGCTATTCTTGGAGAATTGCTGTGGCCTATGGCAGTGGCACGGATGAGCATCCAGAGTTCTGTGTTCAATTATCATTATAGGGGGTGGGAGTGGGATGATCAGAATAACGAATATCTCAAAACACAAACTCGACCTCCTATTTCGACTAGCAGTTGTTGGCCACTTTCTGTGCAGTCAGCAGTTTTAAAAGATGCCTATTCTACTTGAAAATACGTTTTGGCGTAATTCAAATTGGTGTGTCATTGCGTTGCAGACATCAGAGGGACGCTGTCGTGTCTAGTAACTAATATAATTCTATCTTCTATATAGTTGAAATAGTGATACAATAATATTATGAGCAACTGCACACGCTTAAACTGAAGTTTTGTCTTGGAAATTATTTGAACGACACATTCAAGTTCATAAGAAAAATATAATCTGTTAATATTTTTTCACTTTTAATTTGCATTATGAAAATCTGTATTATATGGGCATCATTCAAAATTCTCTATTAGGTATCTGAATTTATATTGAGGTACATATTTTTTAAAAATAATGATGATAATACTTAGAATAGTCAACATAAATTTAAATATTTAAAACAATGTTTTCATTTCGGTAATATTGTAATTGTAATTCGTCGTACTACAATTGTTTAAATCAAAATAAAATAATTGATAAGTTAATCGACTAGAACATTTTTTGTTGTTTTAACATACAAGGTTATTTAATTTCACAGTTATTATTGGGAATATTATATTACAGTTATTATATATAACATTTAAAAGTAGATTAAAAAAAAAAACCCGTCATTACACTATTATTGTAAATAATTGTTTTTTAAATATGTATAACTGTCTATATAAATTTCAATGTTTTATACCGATAACTACAAAATAAATAAATATTTACCACCTAGTGACGATGATCATCATGGTATAATATATTTCACATTATAATATAATATATTATCATACTAATTTTCGTCACTAAATATAAAACGTTAAAATTAATATCATACATACCATGAGGGGGTGAACATTTTAGAAAATGTATGCTCGTAGTGTAATTTGTCGAAAGTTGGTAGGCATCAAAATACTCGTGTGTATAATATAACATTATTCTTATACATTTTGTTTTATGTTTATTTGACATGTTTAATCTGACATGTGATACCCGAGTTCGATATAGATAAAATCGAACGTAAGAGGGTGTCCGCTTTCATGGATATTGCTTGAGACTCCAAAAGTTAGAATGAACAATAAAATGGGTCACGTGAGTGATAGTAATTTATTGACTTTAGTCGTAATACTTCGAGGTGCTTTAAATCATTTTTAGAGGGCATAAGGAAAATTACAGTTCTTATTTCTTGAGACGTAAGGACTCGGCGTAGCCGTACGCCATATAGATCTAATATTATAATGACAGCTATAATAGTGTACTAGAATAAGTTTATACATTTTATTTAACTTTTATATTGAAATGTTCAGATATTATACGAATCAGAAATATTTATAATATTTTACTCGCTTATTGTTAAAACTTTAAATGCATACATTTTAATGATCACGATTCGTTTTAGTTTGATAACAATGAGTAAAATGAAAACCATTAGATAGTTTATGGTAAATATTATTACTATTAATTTTGAGAGCAACAAATGTAAAATTTTTGTTTCTCATCAATAAATTTAAATTAATTCCTGGTTCGATAATTAACAAGTCTCGTTGAATTGTTGAAGGATACAACACTATACATAACTTGAGTCAATATTATATTATATATCATGGTGAATTGATAGCAAATATTTTGTAAATTTATTTTAATTAAGAACTATAAAAACAGCATATTTTATTATTGGTACATGGATTTTTTTATCAATGTTTTAAAAATGGCATTAATAAATTCGATTCATCTTTTATAGTAAACGTCGTTTAACATCAGAAGTATAAATATATCTTATAATTTACAATAAATTATTTAGTTCGCGCGATTTCGACCTAATGTATTTATAGTTTTACATACAATTCTTTTTAAAAACAAATGAAGTAATAATTTTATCCGATTCGATTATTGCACATAAACATGTATTTATATATATTTATTTTGTTCTGTATATACTATATTGAACTGGAGGAAATTGGTTATTTACTGTTATTAGAGTATAAGAAAAATATAAACAAGAATACGTCAAGATATTTTCCAATGGAATTTTGTAATTTTCAACTGAAAACGGTATGCATTTCAATAGAAAATAGAAAATAGAGTGAAATACTAGGAAGTTATTTTCTTTAGAAAAATAAACTGTTATATACAAATGTGACAAAGAAAATGTATGGGTATGAAATATGAAATATTGAAGTATAGTGTAGTACTTACCAAAAAATATTCAGAAACTAGTGTAATACTTAAAATAATTCAGGACCCAACTAGTGTAGTATCTGTAAAAATCCCGGACCCAACTAGTAAACTACCTTCGATTAGCACCTAGTACTTGGGACCCAACTCTGATGCGCTGATTTTCTTCTATAAAGCATGTTTTTGAGCAAAAAATAGGTCACCTGCGTCCTGCAGTTCCTTTAATAATTTATTATTATACTATTATTAATGGTTTATGGAATTATTAATGAACACTATTATATAATGGAGTTGGTTTATTGTTAAAAAATTGTTTGAACAAAATATTTATAGTATAAAAATGCATCATAACAATACCGGTTAAACCATATAGAAATTATAAATGGTATCTAAAAACCAATTAGCATTTATTTTTGAATGAAATAGGGACCATTTATAATATTGTTTACAAATATAATATATTAAAATGTATTTGTCATTTAATATTTTCTTAGGTTATATTATAAGTATATTATTATTTGGGTCAATATATGAACATGGTAAAAATAATAAAATTAAGTGCTTAAATGATTTTATTGTCAGTAATTTGTTTAAGTCATGATTTTTGAAAAATATTGCTGTATTGGATTTATGATTTTTTTAAATTATTCGATGTAAGTACTTTAGTTACAAAAAAACTATTTTACTATGTGTAATGTATACTATTATTTATTTTGAAAAAATTATGATTGAAAGTTATGACGTTATGTGTAAGATTTTTGTTTTCAAGTCTTAATATTTCATGATACACATCGATAAACTATATTGGCTGTACCTATAATTGCCGAATAACAGTATATTATTTCAAAACTACAAAAAAAAAAAGTAAAAGTTTTAAAAACATAATACAATCGTGGATAACATTGTTGAACTCTTTCGTTAATAAAGTAATACCTAACGATTTAAAATAAAATGATGCCTTAGAATAGGTATAACATAATATGTATGTTTTTAGATTTGACTCAAATAAATTACCAAATAATTTTAATTGATATTGAGTTTTTAGATTTACTTTATTTATTTAAATCAATTCATAACCATTGCAAAATTCGTGTTTGTTTACGTGTTTTTTATAGTGCAAGTCTTAATATTTTGTTCTAATCACATAATACGTTAATACATTTTAATAAGCTGATTCTAAAGATTGGAATAATATAATAATTATTGGTAATAACTAATAAACATGCTTAATTATATTTTATACACATATTAATTTTTTTTTTTTAATAATATTTTTTATCATTTTTAAATCTGTTAACAAAGAAACTTTAGTTGAATGTCTATTTTTTTAAATAAAAATGGCAAAATTCCTTTGTAATATTCAGTGCCTAAAGATTACAAAATATATGGTCATTATACTTAGTAATGTTTTAAAAATTGGTCGATTACAACAATTAGCATAATTACTTATTTCAATTAAACCAATTGAATACTCATCAGTCACCACGATGATGGGCAATATTTTACAAATTACATACACAGATAGGTATGATGTGTATTTATAAATATCTATACATTTATGTTTTCAATACTAAATTTGAATTTAAATAAGTAACGATTTTTAATAACATTTTATGATGTAGTTTCATGATATACAATTATTAACCTTTATATCTATTTAGTATTTACCATAGTATTTATTATTTAAATCGTAATACATTTTAATTTAATAATATATTAACTATTTTTAGCTATTAAGTATATTTTTATACCTTATATAACTATTTTATGGTTCTAATTTGATACATAGAGATTTGTTTAAACATATAAATGTCATTCAAAATTGTCCACGTATGTTAAACGAGAAATATGAACTTTCTGTATTTTTACGCGAATCACGTACTTCTTATTTTAATAATAAATGTTTGGACTTACAACATGAGTCGTCAGTAATCATTATTATAAGTTTTTATGCAGAAGGCATGACGTTATATATGGTTAGAACCTTAGACATACCTAGCTAATGGGTGTGAAACGAAAAAATATTTTATAGACTTATAAAGTATATCATAAATTCATAACAACGTCGTTTATATTCATGCGTATACGCATTAACACATTATATTTATTCATCATTTTAGTTTTGAAATAAATAAAATAAATAAAATTAACAAAACAATCAAACAATTAAATACATGGTATTTTTAGAACACATAAGATAATTATGTGAGATTTTTTCAGAGTTATCATGTATATAATAAATTGATTCATATTTAATGCCGATGACTTTCATATAAATTTTTTTTAAAGTTTGTTACATTTATCAGTCCCTCTCGACTTCGTAGATTATCACTAAAATATGATAATCCCGGGTTTTGAAATGCATGAAATGAATCCTTAGAGAATAACAGTTAAACTATTGTACAACTCTAGGATTCCATTGTGATTATAACTGCTAATTTTCGTACAACAAAAAGTATCACAGCATTAAAATAAACATTGAATTTATATTTAAATCATCATGAATAATGTGTCTAAAATATTTTAATATTTATTTATTTTTAGATTTATTTAAGATCTATTTATTTCATTTATTTTTTAACATTATATTCACAGACATCGAGAATAATATTTTCTCATCACTCGTTATATACTATACATATATAATAATATATACATAAAACATAACAATCGTAATAAGATATCGGGTTGTAAACACTTACATTCACAAACGTTTTATTTCATGTGAATCTAATACCGTGTATTAATCTAAATTGCACCACTGCTGGTTATGAACGACTTTGTACATCACCTCCTGCATATGTTATTACTTATTATACAGGCTATTATTAATTAGTGCATCGCGAATGTACATTTAACTCTGTTCATAACGAACCTATTTATAGAAGTTATTTGATTTTGTATTTGTGTGTGTGTAATGTGTATTGTATAAATAGATGGTAGTGGATACATATCCGCATGTGTGCGTGTAACAAAGGAATACAACCAGGATATTCTATTTGCTTTACACTTTGATGTGGTTCTTCTATCTGATAATTAATTTTGCGATATTATGAAATTACAGCTTAAAAATCAATTACTTGCGTTTATTTTAAGATGTGCAAAATGGCACACGTAAAATAAATTATGATAAATATTTTGTTAACATATTCTTTATAGGAGTTGTTTTTATTTAAGTACATGGTTTAATCTAGAGTTAATCGTCAATATTCTGACCATAACCAATTCCTACAGCTACCCAACCTAAGAGTGTGTCTCTGTCATAACGCACCTTAACCAACCTTAACTAGGCTAACGCATACGTTTATAGACAAAATAGTAGGTATATTATATTACTATGCATTTTTTTTTTATATCTTAACATACGCTATACAATTTTTTTTTCGAAATCATGTATGTAAAGGTATTTTTAAATACCGTTCGAATAATTAATTGTTGGGTTGTCTGTCATTGTTTTAAATAATTTACATTCTGAGAAATTATTTGCTTAGGACAGTTCAAGACATCAAAGTTTGCTGTATTCACTTTAAAAGCCGTAAAGATACCCATATAGTTTACTGTCTTTTGGTATGATGTAGATTTCGAAAATATATAGATCTCGAAAAATATTACAATATTGTTTCACTTGGTATAGACTCTACTCTTATTATGCAAAAAGTTGAAAAATATAACAACAAAAAAAGGTCACACAAACTAAAAAAGTGCTGAAAAAGAGCGTCAGTGCAAACTAGAAATAACTGAGATAAGGTGAATGCTCTCAAAAAAAGTTTCACTTCAACCTTAATGAAACATTTCGGTTAGTCTTCTTCCGTGTAAGGAGCACTTCGGTTTGTGTATATTTTAAACTTTGGTTACACGCAGAATTGGAAATAGCTAAAGTTTATGTTATAAATATATTTTAAACATTTAATAAACGATGATAAAATATGTATCTGAAATGAACTTATAACCAAGAAACAGCGCTGTAAAAAAATATGGAATATTTATTATTGCAACTAGAATAATAAATATATATTATGTAACATTAGATGGAATTCCGTGAATCATGTTATACTTTATACATGAAAAATGGGAGTACGGGTATCTTAAACTTTTTCCTACGTTTCATATATGATATTATATATACATCGTCTCTAATAGTATAACTTATAATTATCGATCTATTCCGAATACTCTTTAAAACTATTCACAAAAATATATATATATATGTTTAAACGTGATTTATACTATTTAGTGGTGTAATATAATATTGTCGTATCAAAAAATAAATATTTTATTTTACGTTAAATAAAAATTAAAACATACAAATCAAAATAATAAACTATGTAAAAATGATATAAAAATATTTTTGTTATTTTATAAGCCATGATGGAGGTTGCTGTGGTTTCAAACAATATTAAAGAAGAATTTACTAAAGAAAACTAATGTGTGGTACTGTGGTTATTATTTTCATACATTTGTTTTGTATTAATAATAATTTGTATAATGGTTTTTATAATATTATTTAGCTATATTTGTAGAATAAAATACAGTTAAAACCAACTAGGTCATAATTTTAATTCAATAAAAATGTAGAGTATTGTAATTAAAGTTAATGACAGCTTCAATTATAGGAGAAGTCTTATGCTTACACTAATTAAAGCCCATACTAAAACTGTAGTAATATAGTCTGTGGGTAGTGAAAACTGAAAACTAGAAACTAATAAATACGAATATGTAAATGGTATAAAATGTTGAACGAGTTGTTTTACCAAATTATTCACTTGAATTTGTCATAACGAATTACTTTAATATACTTGATTATTTTCAGAATGTTAAATTTAATTTCTGACTTGCTATTTCCTAATTGTTTATAGGTATTTGTAAAAACAAAACACAAAAAAAAAATGGTAATAAAAGTATTATATTTATAAAAATATATAAAAATCTATGCACTATAATCAGCATTACAGTACGTACTATACTAACAAGTATTAGATAACTAAAAATAATAATTGATAATTTTATTAATGAATCGTGCGTGAATTAATAATAAAATATGTGGTGAGAAAAAAAGAAGCCTCCCTTTTGTCTACGTTTACGTGGCACAGGATTTTGATCAAAATATTATTAGTCCCGAAAGGTATTGATTGAAGTTATCGCTACTGCAGTGCACATTGTTGGGGGTGTGTAATGGCGTTTTTAATTATGATCGATAATAAAAAATATAAATATAAACGTGAACGCGTAAAAGTGAAGTGCCATGCCATCTATATTTTTGTGTTCACGTCAAAACAAAAAATTAAAAAAGATAAAAGTATGTTTCTGATTCATCGTATTGCAAAAGCAAAAATAACGCCGTGCATATACAATTACGGCCAAAACGTAAAATCTGGCGGGCGTTGTTGTTTTAGACGCGTCAAGAGAACGTTTCCAAGTCGAGAACGGACTATTCAGCCAATGGTGCTGGAAAAAAGCTCTGAATTTTAATAACACAAAATGTAGAGACTTTATATAAATTGGTTACGTAAAAGGCATCAAAACGGTTTTTTTGCTTTTGGACAAATCAACAGAAAAGGCCTCACGCAGACCGATCGTTCGACACTTGTCGCCGAGTACTCGATAGATACATCACGGACGATTATATTTTATTCGTCATTATAGTTCCATAGGTTTCTCGCGTTTTTCAGTGTAGGTATTGAAATAAATACAAAATAAAATGTCTTATAATCAATTCAACGGACTAAGAATCAAATGTTATATAGATCAGGTAACAGCTAGCTTTGTGTTAGAAAAAAAAAACTGTCAGGAAATCCACACTAGCTGGTAAAATGAAAACTCACTGAGGGCAGCCACAGGTGACAAGTCACTCGTTGTCGTTTCGTCGGCATTAGTGTGTACCTATATGCATTTCACGTGTGAATGTAATAATATTTGGTTTTTCATTTCTGTTTTCGTCCGACCAGGTTAGGATAGGTTATGCAATAACTGATATTGCAAGCTCTGAAGGGCACAATAATAGGCAGTGACGTAACTTTTGGAGAGGAGGTGAAGGGTGTCAAGTGTTGCAACGCTCCTCCTCTGCAGTCATTGACATTTATGTAATACAATACACTACACAATACCAGGCCAATACCATTGATTATTATATGCGCGTAGGTACACTATATTTATGTATATACCCATCACCGCCAATACATTGATCAATCGAAAGCTATACGCTACCGACTCACAGTAGTGACATATTGTATAGCTCGTTCCGTTTTTATTATGTTGTATACTGTAGTAAATATTATAATATGTGTGTGGAGTGAGATTTTAATAATTTTGATTTCCGTCTTGTTCGGTAGGTATTTCACGATCGTCCGGAACCCCCGGGGCTCGGTGTTCCGATGTAGCGTGGCCAAGACGCTGGTGCTCATCTGGCTGGTGTCGTTCGCGGCCATGGTGCCACTGCTGTTGTACCAGAATGTCGAGGAAGTGCACGTCGGACCGATTCGGCTGTACGAGGCATGCGTCGAGAAATGGCCGTCCCGCGTGGCCCAACAAACCTTCACTGTCGGCCTTGCAGTCGCCCAATTCGTGTTGCCGTTCACCACCATATCACTGATCCATCTGAAGATATCGTCTTATCTCACAGTGCACCTTAAACATCCAGCCCTTCCGTCCAAGGAGATCAGCTGCAGACGAGGTTAGTGGATTATATTTAACCCTTCATGGTGTCTCCAAATTACCGTCCATTAGCTATAACGTCTATAACTACTGCAGATAATAAAAATTCAAAAGTCAACTATTCAAGTCACCAGCAGCAGTGTATTTCTCATAGATTTTTTTTATCCATGTTTTTTTATGAAGTATAACGTACCTACATAATATTACTATTAAAGCAGTTCATTCAACATGACGATGACAATAATCGTTATTCTTTTGAAGTAGGTCCGACGAAAATATGCTACACGCTACATTTAAATGTCTTATTACAATACAATCATGGTGATATGCCATAACAAATGTTAACAACTCAGACTGATTTACTGATACGCGCATTAGATTTCAATAAAACTAAAAGTTCTGAATGTTTATAGAATTATAAAATATTTTATAATATAATACATTTTTTAGATAATCCTCGAAAAAAAAGTTTGAAGACTTCTTGACCTAAACTACCTATAACATTGGTACAGTAAACCTTTTGTTAAAGCCATTTTAGCCGATATTCAATTCTGCGCAAAGCGTGCCTTCGTGTAGTTAAATCACAAACGTTATAATATAAAATCTGGAAGGTATTTTTGAATACTTTTTGTTATATTTGAAACATAATTATTAATTACTGACGCATTGAGAGTAAAACATATATAGGTGGTTAAACTTTGGGATACACAGCTGCTAGTTGACAGACGGTGTATGCCGTATGATATTAATTTGTCTTCGTGTTTATTCACACGAAAAAAAAATACAGTTTTGTAATAGTACTGTAGACCAATCTCTGAATGATCGTCGAACAAATATTCGTCAGATTAGGCGAACTTTGATAACATTTATTTTTTTGAACTTCCAAAATAGTTTTCGACTAGAAAAAGTGACACTATACAGAGTTTATATATTATATCTCCCCGATTGAATATATTTTGAAATAAAACATCTGGTAAAAAAATTCATTTCTTAACAAAATTATAAAAAAGACATTAAAATAAAGATAACGCTCCCAAATATATAAATGAAATAACAATAATGGTTACCGTTTACCGTTGCCGTTAGTCTTAATCATAATAATAGTTACGATAAAGTTTATCTCACAGAACTATGGTCATCATCATTATTTTTAATGGTTTCATACTTTCATTAACTATTTTTATTTTTAAACAATATTTACATAATCACTATGATTGTCCAGAAAAAATATAAGTTTTAGATTTCTAGCGGAAAGAATGTATTAATTAACTAGATTAAGTACAGTTTAATATTAACAATTATGTAGATTTTTATGTTTATCATACTTATTGGCTATTGGAGCAGTAAATATGTAACAGTATAATATCATATATATGTATATGAGCAGCAATATTCAATTTCTAGGCTGGTATTTGGTAGCAAATTGAATTTAGTAGGGACTTTGAGCGTCAAACGTAAAAAAATTCTCTAACTTTTCAAAACAATTGTAAAAATACAATGCAAAAATAATGGATAAAGGGGTTATTTAAGCGACGCCAGTTTTCAAAAAAATCGATTTGGTTTTTTCGTTGCAAGTAATTAAAATATGAATAGAGTAACGATAAAATGTTTAAACAATGTTGGCTTTTTTAAAATTAAAAATGTAATGTGATTTTTTGTTCAAATAGCGAATTTTATTAATAACTCTGAGTCTAAGTGCTTATGTTCAGTATAATATATGTGATATACCTACTGTTAGGTTTTCACAATTCCTGACTTATTATTAGTTTTTGATTTTTTTTTTAGTATGTTTTCAAGATGATATTTTAAATAATATTATAACTAACGGTACTTCAAAAACAAAAAAAATTTCAATAAAAAAAATTATAATTATAATCATAAAAACTATGACAACTAACACTTGTTTTCTTATACATTATTATATTCTATATAGTTAGATACTCAATGAAATTTTCAAAATGTTTAGATTAATAAACTATTTATAAACACCAACAATAGGTTATTTCGACGCCCCCAACGATGAGTGTCGTAACTCACTTTTACAAAATGTTCAGGAAATACAATATAAACATTCAAAAATAAAATCTTATTCTGGTTTTCAAAAATTGTAAATTTAAAAATTATTTTTGAAATCTTTCAGGTTCTTTTATAAAACCCACTTTTTCTATTTATTTTAAGTTAAAAAAGTCGTTATAATAATAACGTATACTTAGACTGTATTATTTTCTAACTATATTTTGAAATGGGTTCGGTTAATTAACATTTTTCATGAGTGTGGGCTAGATTCATAGGCCTACATAATGCTAATGCGCTTAATGGACCTCTAAATTTTCATTTACTATTTCAAAATATGTCCATTGCTAAGCCATTTTCTAGTTTTAATTGAGGACGTTGAGAACAATTTAATGACAGCTACTGGCTGTAATAAAACAAACTCAAAAGTAAAAGCCACGTCCCCAGCGCGGAATACTATCGTATTATGTCAAAACTTAAGACATATAAAGCTCTTTTACTCGACTTGGATATAGGCCATTAATTTTTAAGACCGTAAAACATCTACTGTGTACAGACCGAAACAAAATTCAGATTGTGTAACATTTATTCTAACCAATGGACCCGATCAAAAGTTTTCAACTGATACCGAACTGAAAATTGTCGATTTTCAGCAAATGTAATAATAATAATAATAAAGAAAAAACGCAAATATAAAAAAATATCTATTATACATATTATTAAATGATAATGGTTTCGTCGTAAAATTATTGGTATATTAAATACCGTTATTGAAAACTAGATATTAGTTATTGCATTTTTATCCAAATAATTTCTTGTATTGGTCATACCAAAATGACAATACATATAAAAAAGCCTGTTTTTTATATTCATCGAGATGCGTTAAAACATCATATTCTTTTAAATAAAATTATGGAAATCAGAAAATATATTTCAGTCAATAAGATACAGTTATACAAATATTATTATAGTTATCATATTACACTGTCCAATACTTTTCTATTTGTTTTTACATATTATACAACGTCAGTTAATGTATATGTTCTGTTTAATATTTATATACATCTTACTGGGTTAGTTTAGAAAAATATATTATTCAAATACATTTCACATCTTCTTATTTTGGGTTGAAAAACATTCACGACTTACTTAATTTCATTAAGTATTTAACCTACAAATACAATGTATTCTTTGGAAAAAAAAAATTTAGTTAAATTATTCAAGAATAATATTGGAAAATTATTTCTAAAAAATAACTAGGATTATCTTAAGTTCTGAGTGAAGCAATAGACGTATTGGTTTTACCAATACAGGCGGTACCTGTTTCTTTTATTTTTATAATTTCTGAGAAGAAATAGTGCTCAATTAGTTCCAAGTTAGGTAACATTTTGATTTTTGATCTCAAAATATTTCGCCGAGCGAAAAGGAAAACAATCGTCAGATAGGGACAAAAATATGAAATTTTCCGTAGCATACTTGGTTTTATCGTCAAAATACATCTTAATAATTTTATAAAATCAAAAACCTTAAAAATTTAGAATTTTCATACGTTTATTAATTGTAGAATGTATATTGGGAGGTACAAAATTTCGATGAAATATGCAATTATTACGCAATAGCAGAATTAGCCGCATTAACCATACCTAAATAATGTTTAACCCAGTTTCCTTTTTTTTCTTTTTGATATAGCGAAAATTAAGTTTTTACCCCAGTTTATATTTTTATTGCTTATTTTTTTTTTGATATGAAAAATATTTAATGAGGGTATATGCTTAATATGTCCATTGTCCACGTATGTGAGAGTGAGTAGGAGCGGGGATTATACGTGTTTGTTGTTTTACATAATCCTCATCGCTTATAACGGTTCAAATTTGAATGTATAGGGATTAAATTGAATACTCGGGTGGCATTTGCGGCCTTCGACGACATTAAGGTCAGAAAGTCTGAAAAATATTCACTTTTTTTATTATAAATATACGATTTTAGGAAAAAAGGGTTCTCGACCTAAGCCTTTAGTATGGCATTTATATGCTGTAAAGCGCATGTAAACGCATGCACTTAAACGTTATAAGCGTATCGGAAAGAAATAAAGTGGATAATATTCATATTCATGATTCATCGGCGGTGGAACGCGCACAACGTGAAAAAAACGGTGTCCTATTTGCTGTATTATATGAAAAGACCTTTTGCGAAAAAAAAACCGAACGTGTCGATTGTCATATTGTGGAGGGAAGGGTTATATTATGAAAACTGAATTAGTTTGTAATGCGAACGAAAATGTAATCGAAACGGGATGACGTTCACATCGCCATATCCCACAGCTGATTTCTTAACTACGGAAGTGATAGGTAAAAACGTGTGTTTGAACATGCACGCGACGAATATTTCCATGATATATGCCAGTAAGACTACGATACGATAAATATTTACCTATAAACTCGGTGACAAACTACACCGGATGATAGGTATATATAATATATACTCATTCGTATACCAAAGGCGACACTTTGAGTGATGCGAACGATGCCCCCGTAAACGGTGTAACGTATATTTATAGGACCAGTGTGCTTTGAGTAGATGTTTGATTTGTCCATCCCATATAAGACTTATTCCAATCTCTCTCTATCTATCTCTATCTCTCACTCTTTATAAATACATACATATATATATATATATATATATACTTTATTCCGAGCATAAATATAAGCTCGGGTTCTTCCAAACCTATGTGTAGTAGTCAGTAGGTACAGAATAAGCTAAATAAGTTGTCGACGTTTTAGTCTTTTTTCCTTGGCCTATCGCCAACCTTCTCTCTCTCTCTTTCTCCCTTCTCTTTTCCTTTCTCGAATTCTTCCTTTTTAAAAACCAAACGGTATGATTGAAATTGGGTAACCGTCCGTTACGGGTCAACGCATTATTTTAATCCATATAGGTACACCGTACACAGTTGTTGAATTAACGTCATAAAAATATCTATCATTTTTACCAATATTATGGCGCTCGAAGGTCGTGTCGGAATCGTGTAGGCGTATATAATATTACAACAAGCAGAGATATACGCGCCATGTTCTCATTTATAATAGTATATGTAGTGCGCAATATATTCTGGCACACGCAAGATCCAATGAGAATCCGGCCGTGTAATCATGTACGCATCGATGGTGTCATCGATTCATATTATTTTCCGTCTAGTTGACTTTGGGACCGAACAATGTGCTTCGATGCGTGCACACGTATGCACTGGATTTAATAATAATATATATGATTTTGTCAGCGGACGCCGATCGACAAAAGATAGGACGGTTAGACCTGAATATTTACGATACACATTACCGTTTTAATACACATGATTGATCGGTTACACTACCTAACGAAATCATTATGTACAAATGGATTTTCCAAACCGCAATAGCCACCGAAGTTTTGATAAAAGCTCAGCAAATTTATAATAATTATGAAGTACGAGTAGATTTTTAATTTTGTACCTAATCAAGACACGCGCAGCACAATATACGTATAATATATATAAATATAATATACCTAATACATAAATTAGTATAATATTATATCGATTATGTTAACCACTTGTATTTAACGATTGACATTTCAAATTTGAATATAGTAATGGAGGGAGGGATGTTTGACGGGATGGTCCTAGTGGCCGTTACACCCGAAGAAAAAGAAGAAGTAATAATTTAAATAACTATACATTTTTTTTTTTTTTGTATTAAAATTTAATATTTAAGAAATCTTTATCATACTAAGTTAGTTCAAATAACAAAGATTATTTATAAAATGCAAATGTACGACTTAATAAATTATAACAGCAAACAACAGTATACGAGGTATTAAATTTCCGAATGAAAAGTTTTGAATAAATCAAATTTCTACGACTTCCGGTTAGCATCAACAGTGGAACACATGCGAACTTTAAACATGAATACAGACGCAATCCGGCTACCCTATACTTGCACGTGAATGATTAGTTCTCATACTTGTAAAATAAATCAAAATTATATTTATCTATTAAAATGTATTGGAATTTATACAATACACTTTGAATTTCGTTCAGATTAGTACTCTGTACACAAAGCAAACACCTAATTTCTACAGAACTACATCTATAACTAAAATTTAACTAACTATTTATAAATTCATAAAAGCATTTCATAACTATGCGCATTTTCTACAGCGGAACAGCAATGCAACGTCTTTGTGCTGCAGAGAATATGTAAATATAAATAAATATAAATAATTTACGTTGAACACGTTATTTTACAAAAAAAAAAAAAAAACGTTTTTCAATAATAACAGTTCGTTATCGTCATCTTATAACTATAATAAAAACTTGAGTTGGTTTTTTAATTTAAAAACCGTAATAAACTTTATATTTGATATTTTCAAAGTTTATCAATTATAGAATTTTGCAAGAAGAATATGACGTATATTTTAATCCGTAAATCTCGATAATCCTTGTGATTATTTCTTTCGTAGGCTTGGAATTTTAGTTACCATATAAGAAATTGTACTCAAGGAAAAAATTATTGCTTTAATATGTACGCGGCCTAAAAGAGTATGACGTTGTATAAATATATATAATATGTAATTTATAATTATAAGTATGTAATATATAATAGTAGTTGCCTGTTAAAATGTTGAAGAATACCTATAAAGGCATTGCTTACATATTTTAAAACAAATCATTTAATATATTATATACATGGCATTTTTTTTTTTTGTATCAAATCGCTTCAACAACCATGGTTAATAGATGTGTAAATATGCTTTTATTAAAAGTTTTTGCTTAAATATATTTCTAAATTAATTTATATAAATCAGATTTTTTGAATATATTGCATTGTTCTTTTCTGCTAGAGGTCCTAGGATTTCGAAGAAGTTTTCTGGTATATTAGTTTCTTTTCTTGTTTTCCAATTTTAGGCAGTCCGTTAAGATATGCTTGATTGTGATTTGGGTTCCTTGTGTGGTACATATTGAACGGGTTTCTTTGGTCATGTGTGTTAGCTTTGTTTGGCCTATTCTTAAACTATCACACTTTCTTTGAATAGTAAATCTTGTCTGAACTTATTTAAAAATTTGACTATAATATCAATCTAATACCAATTAAAGAACAAGGATACTCTATAGTAACTATTGTAGTATATTTATTTTTATTACAAAATGCTTTTCCGTACAAAGTAAACAAACAAATGGAAAAAATATGTAAACTCGACATCACAGATTCGCAGGTACAATTAGACTCGAGTTCGATAAGATCCTCCAGTTGTTAACTCTAAAGTATTTTTAACTTTCCAAATATGGAATGGGTACTTTTATATTATTATTCATTATGTAAAGTTATTTCTATGGCGCAACCATCGATTTGATACTTCATTGTGCGTAAACGACTTAAGGGATATACGACATTAACGATGGATCAGACAGATATGTTAATCATAATTTAATTTGAATTTCTAAAGGCTCGAGGCGCGCTAAAATAAAAAACAAGAAGGGAAAATTCAAATGAGGTCATTATAATAAAGTACACGCGTATGATATATTGTAATACAGGGTGATTTTTTTATCGAAGAACACTCATACTCATACACTCATACTTTTTAAATAATGAGTGTTCTTCGATAAAAAAATCACCCTGTATACTTATATATATATTCATGTATACATTGCAATGATATAAGGAATTATAAATACATAATATTTTTCAGGGTGTTTGGATGTAAAATACCTACTAAAAAAACACTAATAACAAATTGTATTGTTGTTGAAAGCATTTTTTCTGAACTTGTTATAAATTTGCATTTCACATAAAAATTTTTTTTCAAGCAAGAGACGAATAATGATCGTAGAGTCTGCATAATGTGACGATATTTCTAATATTATCTCATTGGGTACAATTTATTGAAGATTAAGAAGATTTTTATGTTTTCTTCCGAAAAAAAAAATACAAAATGAAATGATAAAATCAATCGAATAAACTTTCACAGATCCCCTTTTTATGTATAGTAATAATTTTATTCAAACTCGATAGATCATAGAATTTATTAATAAAAAATAACTTTATGGATATACACAAATAATATAATAACATCTTAGATAGGTAGGTGACTGGAGACGCTTTGTGAACATCATGTTGCGTATACACAATTACTGTGTAGTGACCGAGACAAATTGAAACGATGGAGAACGCGATAGAAATAATCGTGAATTTGATTAATTGATTGAAATTACAGCTACTGTAGCATTAAATGATTCATAATAATAGTAACTAAAAGTTAATTCCTTGTTTTCACGGCATGATAGCGTCAATACATTCCGACGAGAAGTCGGTTTAGTGGTGATTACCGTGGCATGCAATCCGAGAATATTTTAGATGTGCCCGAATTCGTGTTCGTTGCAATAGAAACGACTACTGGTAGGTAATATAATACCCAACTATAATTACACAAAATCTTGGGATCTAAAATTAAATCAACCAGCTAATACAACGAAATATTACTTTCTAAAAAGCGAATAGGATTGTGAACATTTATTATTAAACTATATGTCTATATAGATGATATTGAGGAAATTCTTTAAGTTGATAGCTTATTGTAAATATTGTTGTTAAATGTTTTGATCGAAAAATAATAACAACAACAAAAAGAGTAATATAGTGCATATCAGTACAAGAAGTTTCGACCAAGTTTTTCTAGTATCTGATAAAAATATCGTACTATTTGCACATATTTTACAAGACTTGGAAAACAAACACAGTGCACGAATAAAATATAGAGTTGTTATTCTTCTGTATACTTTTCTATGTTCCTGTCAACGATAATATTTTTAAAATTTATCATTTATTATCAATTTTTATTCACATTATTGTTGTTTTGACTGTGCATATTTTGTATCCCTATTAATAATAAATTAATATGCCATTTTTACTTAATTATTCGTGTGATTTAAAAACATATGAAACAGTCAAGTTTATGAATGTTTATTGTATTATATTATTTTACTAATTTTATCGAATAACTGTTTTTTTTCTTTTGTCATGCATTATGTATTTATATCACAATTAAAATTGTTATATGATTTGTTTTGACGACATAAAAAAGGTCGTATAATATACACAATATGTGTTTCTCAAAACACTAAAAGCATACAATTTTGATCACGAGTTCATAGTGGTTGTTGACTGTATTGGACAAGTCATTAATAATTTAATATCGAAATATTAATTAAAAAGAAACTCGACAAATACAGTAAACGAATGATATATACTTATTTTTTATCACGATAAATTAATAAGTTAGGACTTAGGGATAAGAGCAGAGTATTTACATAATCCTTGAGAAACTCTTGACCTTATTTATTGTTAGTAAAATTTCAATCATAGTTTTTTAATTTTTTTACATTAATGATTAAACTGCTTAAATCTTAATATTAGAGGAAAATTACTAATTAAAAAAAAAACTTTAATAATTATTTATTGTATACATTTTATTCTTGTAAAGATTCGCGACCAACTTTATGCGTGCATCATTTAACTTTTTAAATTAAAACTTACATGAAAGGTTGGTTGTATATTTATATCAACATAATAACGGTTACGACGTATTTTGATGACTTATTTATTAGTGAGTAAAATTGTAAGCAATGTGGTTAATCCTGGCATTCATAAAAAATCTGTTTTCATAAACCACCTGGTATAGTTCAGTGTTTATTTCGATTTAAACTATTTAAAGTATTAAGTGATTTAAAGAAAAAAAAACACTTTGAATGTGGATTTTTTCAATAAACTAAATTAGTTAAAATGTGATTTGAATATCATATATGATACGAAGTGTATGAACTGATACAGGGTGTCCCATGAGAATATACCTATTAGCCGTTGAAGGTTACTGGTTAGGCCGTTTTATCTATAAACTAACCAAATTATTAAAAACCACGAGATTAATAAAAATGAAATGTTAAAAGGTCAACATTTTAAGCAAAATAAACTCTATAAAATAAGGATCTTTATTATTTTCAAAAATTAAAAAATAATTTTTTTAACCTTGTTGCCAAAAAATTTAATTCAATTAAAAAATAAAATACATGTAGCCCTTTTCTATGCAAGTCTAATATAAAAAAATACTTATGATGTATTTAATATCTCAGAAGATGTCGCAGTGGGTAAATCCTCGTGGGACACTCTGTATACCTGTATAAGATGGTAAACTAATTATTTTAAAATAATTAACAATAATATTATCGTCATCGAGTGTTTTCGAGATTTCAGTTTTAGGATTGTAATAATTGTTATATTACATTGTGAATACATTTTTGAACTTTAAAAATTTGACACGTTAAACTATACCTGAAAATATAAACCTAGTTTATCAGAGTATTGACCGTTTATTATGTGTGATTGATTGTTCAAAAGGAACCGATAGATAAGTATATGTTAAATTGAAAACACATCAGGTGTATAAAAATATATATATATTTTTTTTTTAAATCAATCTCATATTATGCTATTTGTTTTGTTTATTCAATTGTATATAAAATATCAAATATATAGAAGAATTGAGGATAAATCAATGCCATAGGATTTCATGTGAATACATACAATGTGTGTGTGTGTGCGTGTACTGTGTATATGTATTAGAATCTTTACTAGACGATTTTATTGTAAAAAAATCCAGAGGAAATCGAATTTTTTTATTAAATGCGGGTCGCTACCCTCACCACACGTATACATAATATATTTACTTAACAAAACCTTTTTTTACTTATAAAATAAATCTGACTCTACTAATATATGATCTTCATTGTATGTATTTTCTATATTTACCGATCACGACATCAACAACAAAAGACGAATATAAAACCGAAAAGGGCAAAGACATTGGACAAAACATGTTTTGTATTTTATGTTTCGCTGTCTACAGGCTACATATTATTATTATTATTGTATGGAAACTTGATTAAAGGGCGTAGTCGATAAATTGTGTACGGAAACACCTAATTCGGAAAATGGAACTGTTATGTTTTCTGCAAATGTTTTACAGTGTACGCTAGTACACTATAGGTACATATTGTAATATAATATGCGTTTAGATATATGAATTATTTTATGACTATTGAATATTAATGAACAATATTAAAGTAAAAAAATTTACTTAAAATTAAATAATTCTCTAGTAATATTAATATTATGTTTGTTAAAATCAAAATCACCTTTTTTTCTACTTATATATATTTTTCGTTTTTAATTGTTTTTTAGTAATACTAATTTCAAATTAGTTGTAAAGTCGTACTCAATAGGTACCTATTTAAAATTGTATTGCGTTATTTGTTATTACTTTGCGTATTTTAATGAGTTTAATACCTATACATAAATAATGTGTTAAGTTTAGTTTAAACACTGAAAGAGAAAATTTAATTTTACGAAAATACGAAATAGGTAAAATGAAAATATCAATCTGTGATATTGTGATGTCATTTTTTCAATCGTCGTTCATCGTTTTTTTAATTTATCACAATATGATATTTGTATATGTATAATATTGTGAGATATTATGTTAGACGTTTGACTTTGAAAATATCTTAATAATATGTTTTGTTAATACGTTATAAAACAACCATTTACACTTGAGATCAATATACTTATTTCTTCAGTATGGGATCATGTATTATAAATCATAATATTGAAAA